>NW_023416930.1:138443-145440 GCF_002922805.2 Oryzias melastigma | reverse complement strand
TCAGGTGGATCTATGGAGCGCCAGGACACAGCAGATGGGAATGATATTCCAAAACCTGACCGGGAAATGGAAGTAGATTTTGCAAGATTGGCCTTCACTTCGGCTTGCCGACCACCGCGCCGTCCGCGCCGGCGGGTGCGCTTCCGTCGGCGGAGGAGAACCGGCGTCCTGAGCAGGTAAGCCGGGATCCCCGATAGCTGCGGTGGCAAGGGTTTCTGTCTGTAATGCTCACAGAGCAGATCATTTTTGCAGTGTTGTTGAAGCTCCAGTAAGAATTGACGGTTGTACACCAGCAGAGATTCTGTTGTTTGGATGTCAATAATCAAAACAGACAAGAAAGTGACAAAAAGTAACAGCGACAGACGAGCAGCCACGTACACGGGCGCCATCTTCCTCATCATCGCTGGGTCATCTCAAACACACCTAATATCTGTGTCTCTGTTGTATTACTCCCATGAAAATAATCCAAACTTCTTCAAAGATGGATGCACATATGATATATCTGCCTTTAGTAGGTCTGGCCATCACTAAACTCCTTCACAACACAATAGGTGTGTTTGAGATCCCCAGCGCCTCGCCTGCATCGTCGGCGAGACTAAGCTGCTGCTGGAGGGGGCGGGGAAAGGCGCCTGAGATGAGGGCGAACGACGAGACTGTATGAGATCAAGGAGTTGAGGGTTGCCCTTAACATTCGTGTGAAAGTTAATAAGCCACTCCTCCTATAATGGTTTGTGCTGTTGTGTCTTTTAAATTAATTTTTAACATCTTTTAGAGTTAAAAATAGTCGCGGGATTCATTGCATGTGCACTGTCCCAAATAAATAAATAAAATTAAATTAAAGTTAAGTTTTAGAGACAACAATAACAAATATGACCACAGATTATTTGAAATCTTGTTTATTTTTTCATCAGTGATTCACTACCTTCCAGAAGGAGTTAAAAAATACACATGTTGACATGTGTATGTGTATGTCGATATGTCGAACTACAAGAACTGAGTTGACACCATTTCCCACAATGCATTGTTTTGTAGTCATGAAGGCAGCCTGCAGCCAGCGCAGTCCCTATTTTCTGGCTGCGCTGGCTTAGGAAGGCGCCTTGAACCCGCGCCTTTCTTGCGATACTTTGTGACGGCGCACATTTGACGTCAGTGCAAGAAACTAACCAACATGCACCGCAATCCAGGCGATCTGCGGAGCGCCAGGTCTGCCTGCATGATCTCAAACACACCTAGTAAAAAACACCTATGGACTCTATGCACGGAACTGTGTGACCGGTTTCGAATAAGAGCGCTTACTTTCTTCCGGCGGTGCCTAACTATATGTGTGGACTTGGCAAATCTCTGTGTACTTTCACTGGTATTGGTTCATTTTCATTATTTCTTACATTTTATGATAGATGTGACTTCTTGGGATGAAACATAGCTCTGTTAGAACATTTAAAACCTGTTCAACAGAACCTTTTATGTGTAAACGAACTTTGAAGTGATTTTCGGATTACTGATCGTACTCTCAGTTGATGATGAGGAGCTTCTGCCTTCTTCATGGAGCGATAGCGGCGTGCGCTAACGGTAACCTCGCCTCTGTTGAGATGTAGGAAAGGAATCACGTCTCAGACTGATTCTACCTGACACTGAAAATTACATTTACACAAGTTTAGGAACACTTGGCTGTGGAGTAACTGAAACACAACTAACGGGTCATAAAAATAAAGACAGCGATAATCAGACGTGTCTTTCATGCTAGCTAGCATTAGCCCAAATAAAAAGTAACAACGGTATTCACAAGTAATTTTGTAAATACTGCAGTCATTTGAGCTGGAATTCATTGAAGACAGGACACCACTGGAATGTATGCAATATCCTGCATCTAGAATCAAAGTTTTTTTGCTGATCATCACTGGTAAGGGGATAAATTGAGTGTTGTGTAAACCAGGGGGCAGAGCTTGCAGCGCAGACTCATCCTGGAGGGAGATGTTGGCATCATGCTTACGTCAGCACGTTTCCAACCGCTCGTTTTCGCGGTTATGGGAGGGACTGCTGCAGACAGCACAGGTTTTAGAAGATTATTCTTAAATGCATGAATGGATCAAAATGCCGTTTTGAGGTTCCTTATAGTGAGTATTGAACAGTAAAATGTATTTAAAGCCTCAAAAAGTAGAATTTTATGGAAGGGCCCCTTTAAGAACTTTATACAGCCATCCTCTGAGCTCAGGGGAAGAGTGTTGAGGTCGGTATCCAGCGGTGACTGCAGGGTCCCTAAAAGAAAATCATCTTTCTCTCAGTCTGCATTTTCCTATAGGGCTGTAAAGGAATGGAATAGACTTCCAGCAAATCTCAAAAACATAGCAGACTTCTGCATTTTTTTTTTTTAACTGCCAAGAAATGGATTCTGGATTATCAATCTAGCTCACATTAATAGCCAGATATTTGCCATCAGATGTTACACTAAATATACACATCATTTGATGGCTAACAGAGAACTAGACCATTGGTTAATTGTTTTATTCTTATTTTAAATTGGAAACATGTTTGTTTTTGTGTTTTTGTTTTGCTTTTATAAATTGGTGTATGTATTTTATATTGCATTAGTTTTAGTTTTATAAAATTTTTTGTATTGTATTTTATATTACATCTGTTTTTTTAACATAATTGATAATGTGTTTTATTTTGCATTTCCTTTAAAAATGGTAAATATGTTTAAAATGTTTAAGTATTATGCATTGTTTTGTAAAGGACTACAGATGGAATTAGCTACTAAGATGCAATCTGGTGCAAGCACCTTTGGTTTTTAAGCTCAAAGTATTTGTGCACTGTCCTGATAAATTAATAAACATACAAACAAACAGACTGGTTGTGATGGGCAGCTCCCAGTGTGAAATTTATTTTACTGTGAGCCTGAGACACAACCAAAAAGCAGCTGATGAACTCTGTGAAGCTGCAAAGCATCATCTGCATCAGAGTTCTGGAAAGTCAGCTCTTTAAATCAGCTGAAGAAGATGATGTCAGGGATGAAGCCACATGAGGAGGAAATTCAGATCTGAAGTATCTGATCCAGAACCACAGAGCTCCAAGAAGAATCCATAAACCTCCAGAAAGATTATTTTCTCTGCAGCTAATCAAAGCAGAGGTCAAAGATCATGCAGTTGCACTGAGTTTGAGTTTAAGCTTAAGCACAAAGGTCACACCTGCTGGACCAACTGACATAAAAAAACACTAAAACTCCTCCCATATCTATTATTTCAGTGTCACTGCTGTGTCTGTGGAAAAGCTCCAACACTCGCTGCTCTTAAAGATATGAATGTCTGTGAGAAAGAACTGAGCATTCAAAACACATGTTGAAATGAAAACAATTCACTAATTTGACTCAGTTTCAGCATTTACATACAGCTCACCTCTCTCCACCAGAAGATGATGATTTAAAGTCGATAAAACGAAAATTTGAATGGTCACTCCTGAAGGACACACAGCTGGGTTCAGATCCAGTTCTGAATCTCTGATGGATCCTGATAGAAAAACATTTGATTTATTAGAAGTCAGTTTCTTTCATAGAGGCGTTTTTATGAGTTTGTTTGGATTTGGATCCTCTCAGATCATAAATGGATTGTGAATGCTGTTGTTTTCAGATTAGCAAGAATTCCACTCAAGCATTCATTCCGACTCATAGATTAATCAGTTACAATCAGTTGGATTCAAACTGTTTCTACTGTAATGTTTGTCTCTAATCATCTGCATTTGGAGAAGTTCATATTTTGAAGCCGATTGGAGCAGAAGACAAGGAGAATCACCTGTAGAACTTGACTATTGTTGATAAGAATAAAACTTTTGATTTAAAGTCTGAATAGAGTCAAACGTCATGCATCAGTATTTCCCCTTTCCTTTTGTTTATGTTCACTGTGAACGTGACATAAGTGACAACATGAAGACCTTCATCAAACATCTGACTCTGACAAACACTTACTGTCCCCCTACTGAACTGATGTCTTTGAAGTCAGGAGACCAATTCCTTGATCTTTCACTCCTCAAGGACCCCCAATGGGATCCAGATCCAGATCCAGGTCCAGATCCAGGTTGGTTCCTGTGAAGAATGGCGGTTGCTGGTGTGAGTGCTGAGCTCTGACATGGAGAAGAGTCCTGGACAGTTAGAGATGTTCATCTCACCTCTGAGCTTTGCTCTGGCTCTCATCTTCCCCACACAGAGTGCTTTTAGAGGGAGGGGCTCCCTCCTGTGTGTCCTCACACTGATCCATGCTGCTGGACTGACTGGATCCACTGGATCAGCTCACACACACCTTCTTCCAGTCTGCAGAGGAAACCCTCATCATCATCAGCTCTGATCCTCCTTCACTAACAGATCAGCTGCTCCTCCACTGATGGGCTCTTCTCTTGTGTTTCCTCTCAGGTTCAGGTGAATGCAGTCAGACAGCAGTGTGGGACAGAGGAAGCTGCTGAACATCAGCTGCTGCACTTCTGCTCTCCCTCCACCAGATGGAGACATGGAGCTGCAGCAGCAAACACTCCATGATGGAGCAACATTTCACTCATTCACTCACTTTGACAAACAAACAACAAACTTCCTGTTTCTACGATTCAGGAAACATGAAGCAGATCAAGAACAACAGACAGAAATCAAAGAATGAGGAGAAAAGAAAGACAGAATGACATGATTTTTCTCCTCTAAGATGCTAAAACCAACAGAGGGCTGCAGGTTGAGCAGCTCTGGACTCAGTGATTTGTTGAAGAAAGCTCTGCATCACTGAAATCAGCACGGAGAAGAACTTCCAAACAGCAAGAAGCTTAATATCAGAAATGGGAGAGTTCCTGAGCTAAAGACGGAGAAGAGATCATGGATAAATGATGTTTGTTAAATATATCAGAGATAAGCAGGGATGTGCACAGGATTTTTGAGGGGCAGGGGCTCAAAGTTGGAGAAGAGCAACAAAAACATGTTTTTTTTTATGCTTTAAAAAGTACAGAAAATGTTTTTTAATATACATACATATATTAGGAAATAGTTACTCAGCCATATAACGCATGTTGGTGAAGGTGATACAAGTGTATTTTTTATTTAAACAATTTATTTTCATAGACTTAGAAAACATCCATAGCATTAAAACACTGGAGGCTCTTTATGTTGGTATTGTGAAGCAGCTGAATCATCATGAATCAAGTTAAATACAAATTGTAATATTTTAAACAGAGATGCAATAACTTTCATCCCCAGATTGCTGAAATTATTATTTTTTAATGTCACTGTCAGACTGTTGCAGTGAGGATTCGTTTAGTTTAGTGTTTCAGTTTTAGTCATTTTCTGTCTCCTGTCAGTCACTTCAGGTTCATGTTGATCTACAGCTGTTCTCATTTCTGTTCATTGTCTTCGGTGTATAAAAGTTTCTGGTTTTCAGTTCTACATTGTCAGGTCATCTGCTTTTCCTCTCTTTATTTCTCTGTGAGTTTTTGTCCTGTTTTAGTTTATGTATTAAATGTAGAGCTGTCAGGTGATTAAATTTTTTAATCGCGATTAATCACATTATCCATAGTTAACTCGCGATTAATCGCAAATTGATATGGGGCCTTTTTTTAGGAAAAAAATGTGTGTTTCATGGAAATTAGCACGTGTCCAGCGGAGCTCACGCCATGAATATGCCGGTAGACAGACCGCTATGCTGGGGCTGGATCACGCTTAAACCTTCAGAACTTTGGGATATTTTGCATATTTTCGCGCGGTTAAAGAGGGACGGGCGACACACTCAAAGCTGAGATTTATCTTTTCATCTACAAATAACTGCTGTTGTTTAAACTACATTTAAAACGTCCCCGGTGCGCTTGCTGTTCGGAACGTTGGGGTCCGCAGCTCTCAAGACCCGGAGACAAGCCTCCATGTGTGCACGTGTCTGGAGATGAGCTCACAGCTTTGTTCCATCATGAATCAGATGTTCAAAAATGAAGGAGATCTCAGCACTGAGATGATTGGAAGCATGCAGCAGTTCAGCACTGATGACCTGCGTGTCAAAACCTTCATCAGCAGAGATAAAACCACAGAAGAACTTCTACAGCCTCTAAGACTTCATTTACTGACACTGATGTTTTCTAACATTTGGATTTCATTTGAATCAGAGCTGAAGACGAAAGGTGGAGCAGAGTTTTCACTTCCTGTGAGAGGATCATGATTGATGTCACAGAGAATCAGCCAATGAGCTTCTGTCTGAGAGACACCGACCCTCTATCAAGAGCAAAGATCCAGCAGGCCTCAAAGTCTGTCCTTCAGTGCAGCTCTGTATCTGACCTGTACCTGTATGCTGGAATAATACGACTGTTATTCACACGTCTGATCAGTTCTACACTTCCTCTGTTTAACACCCACTACTAACTTCATCTCCTCATTTCCCTCTCAGGTGACCTCCAACGACCTTTAGCTGTTGGTTTTAGGAAGAACTTTTATCTTTGAACAGAAGAACCAGTTCAAGACAAACTTCAGTCTGAGTTCTTCCTCTGCTGCTCCTCTTCCTCACAGATGAGATCACATAGAAACATCACTGCCTTCATCATGAAGGAGAAGACGACAGAAAACACAAAGACTCACCATGAAGAAGAAGAAAGTTGGAGACGAGGTCTCCTCCTGCTCCGTCATGGAGAAAAACGAAAGTAACTACAGTTCTCTGAATCCTGGAAGACCAGCAGAGACGGTTCTTCAAGCTCCGTCTCTTTTAGGTTTGAGGACGATTTCAGGAAAAAGACTTGGTTTAATTTATTATCAAAGGGTGAAAGTCCAGATCTGCTTCCTTATTGCCTGATTCAGGAACACCTGAAAGGAGCTCCACCCCTTCATTGCGTGTGTTTTATCCTCCTCCAGTGATAAAACTCTATAAAGATCCTCTATAATTTACAGGAAATTATATCAGCGTTATTATGGTTATTAATTAACTTGGGACACGTCAGGACTTTGTAGATGAAAAACAGAAGAGAGTAAAATAACAGAAGAATGTGAGTAAAATCACAG
>NW_023416930.1:138119-138378 GCF_002922805.2 Oryzias melastigma | reverse complement strand
TTGTTCGTAATGAAATCTCACCAAAATCCTTATTTCCATTTATGGAAAGGTATTTTTGTTTACCTTTTATTGGTTTTGTTTGTACGGGTTTACTGCCCCCTTCTGGAGATCACGCGAGACTTAAGACGTGATTCACGTCTTATCTTCAGTTCGCGCCATCTCCTGTTAAAGACGGTACGGATGATTCTTTTCTCCATGTCTATGTTGTTTTATTTGTGTTTTTGGATGTTGAATTTGGACATTTTTGTGACTCTGTAGG
>NW_023416930.1:137843-138060 GCF_002922805.2 Oryzias melastigma | reverse complement strand
TGTGCCAGCCTCCTGATTGGGGGTCGGGGACCCGGAAGTAGTTTCCGCAGATTCGTATTGTGAAAATCTGCTGCTCTGTTCGCGCTGTAGGGATCATTTTGTTATTGATTTGTGACCGTAAAAGGAAAATCGGAGACCCGAGGACATGATAATACACCCGTTCCAGGTAAGAATCGGTTATATTATTTTTTCAGTCGTATGTCTCTGACGATGTGAG
>NW_023416930.1:135291-137782 GCF_002922805.2 Oryzias melastigma | reverse complement strand
CAGAGGAACGGGCGAGGCGTTCAGGACCCAGAGGAACGTGGGAGACGCCCGTTACACTAACTCCAAGACGGGGCATGCATAGAGTTCTAATGGAGACGCGAGCACGTTCCTGGGACGTCCGTGGTAAAAAAAAAAAGTCCCAGAAACATGCTCCGAGCCTCGGGTACCTTCCTACCTACAGGCGAGGGGTCCCGGTAACTGAAGCCGCACTTTCTGCTGCTTTGATGAGACTGTAAATGTCCGTTTTTACCTGCAGCTATTTCCTGGGGTTATTAAACCCATGATGTCGTTAAATATGAGAAGTTGTTGGCTGTACATTTAATGAAAAGCTCTGATCAGCAGTGTCAACATCGTCAGAATGTTGGTGACGGAGCTCGCGGCGTCCCCCATGTCTGGAATGTGCTGCTAGCTAGCTAGCGCTAGCATCAGACACCGCAGATCAGTGACAAAAACGGAGTTTTGTTTGGTTAATTTAAGATAAGAAACACGAAATATGTGTCGAGTTAAAATGTATTTTTTTTGTTTGTTTGCAGGTGAAGTTTCTAGAAGCAAAGTTCCAGAAAAGTTTCTGCCAGAAGAACAGAGGGCAGCTCTACGAGGAAGTACAACGGAGACTAAAGTAATCTCATTATAGAATATAGACAAATCACTAGGACAGATTTATGTGGAATATAATCATTAACAGACCCTTTTCACGGGGACGTCAGACTAAATGGTGAACGGCAAAGCTGACAGCTGAATGTTGTTTGACACAATTTTACATAAATAATAAAAGGTAATCTTACAACAGAAACATGTTCAATATTTATTTAATAAATGTATTTTCATTTCCTCTGTTAAATCGTTCAGAAATCTAAGTATAAATTTGAGTAATCCCTAAATATTGAATGTTTTATTGAAAATATCCACCTTTCATCTGAGCAGATATTATTCTAACTGGTTTCTATTTTGGCTGATGTTATTTGCACATATTTTTAGTGTAATTTAAGCACAAAAAATGATAGAAATTCTTGTTGGTCACATTTAATACCTTCAGCAAAAACACACATCGCTGCATTACTCGTACATATTTGAATCACTTCCCAGGATAAATTTGCTTGTTTTACAGGATATTTTAGGGGGCATTTGTAAAAATGGGAATGATTTGGCCAAAAAAAATGTTAAGAGCATTTTTGAGCCCTGTATTTTCAGGTTTTAAATAAGAGCGGCCAAGTAAAAAAAAAATCTCTGGGCGAAAGTATTTTATAAAATTACATGGAAATAGTTGTTTTCATATTTTTTCAACAGTTTTCAATTAATTATATGGTCTTTTACCTTTATGGTTCTGCAAAATTCACACATTTTTGAACAAAAACAAAGAGGAGTGATGTTAGAACCACAGCTGAGCTAACAGCTCACTGACTGCAGTAGAAAACATTACAACAGTAATAAGTTTGACTTTAATGTCAGACACGCTGGAATCGTCTGACTTAAGCTCTGATTACAATGATTATGTGAGAATGGAAAATTTAGACAACTTTTAACTGATGAGAAAAGATCTTCAGTTAAAATGTGGTTGTTTTTCTTCTTCTCCAGGTCAAGTCTCTATAAGCAAAATTCCAGAAAAGTTTTTGCCAGAAGAACAGAGGGCAGCTCTACAATCAAAGTAATATATATTTAATTTAAATCATAAACAAAACACAAGTGCCAGATAACTAAAACAAACCATGTTAAATTTTAGGCAGAGGAACACCAAAGTGTTTGGCTGAAACAATGTATTTTAATCTGATATAACCTGTTTTCTCATTTTACTGAGCTGAATTACTCTGAATTAAAGACTAATAGCTGCTGGTGGTTTTCTTTCAGGGATTTCAGTGGAGCTGGGGTCCACTGCTGAGGGAGCTGGGAGCACGTGTGAGCAGGAGCTGGGGTCCGTTACCGAGGTATCTTCATCTGGAGAGGACCTGTTCTCTACAGACGTGATGCTGAGCAGCAACGTGGACAGACTCTACCGGACATGACTCTTGTTGATACTGAAGTTAACCACAAACAGACTTTTCCAGATGCATTTGCTTCATCTAATAAACGTTACCGACAGGTGTGCTGAGTAAATGCTGATTAAGAAGCCCACAAGGTAAACCCCCAACTGTATCTTTGTTTCTGTTGAAAGATGTATGAATATGAAGTTTATAATAAATATACCACATTGACATGAAACCATTTAGTTTATTTTCATATCTATTATTACAATGCTCATGTTAGCATTCAGTTTTTAGCTGCAAGAAGAGACATCTCTAAACTGCTTTGAAAATGTCAACATCAACTTAAAAAAGCTTTAAGACTCAAAATGATAAACATGGAGCCAGTAAAAACAACTCCTAAATAAAGAACGTCCAATACGAAGACTTTAAAGAGCAGTTTTGACTGAACATTAACTTGGTGTTTGGAGTTGACAGAGTGCTTGATGCTCCTTCTGGATGTTGTTCTGCAGCTCATCAGCCCGACACTTCAG
>NW_023416930.1:129951-134633 GCF_002922805.2 Oryzias melastigma | reverse complement strand
TTAACATTTTGTTTGCAACTTAAAAAATTTTGATCTCAAAACTATGACTTTTGCTTGCAATATGGTGGCACAAATATAACTCCATAGTAAAGTAAACAACAAAGACTGCAGCTGAACTCTTACCATGTCACACATCTGGTTGTTCAAATCATATAAATGAGTGTTTGTCTGCAAATGTTGTCTGACTGTTAAAGACCCACAACAACACAACATGGCATGAACAAAGAATTGAAATAGTGTATTTCAAAATGTGTGAAGAATCAACAGATAAAAGACACAAAAACAAAGAGTTTGTTGACATAGAAAGATTGAGTTTAAGTGTTCTGAAACCACAAACTGAGTTTAAATCTGGATCAGAATCAGATCTTTGTTCAACCTTAATGTCCCAAAACAACTCAAAGAACTGCCTGAAAACATCAAAGTCTGACTTTGATTGTTGCTGTTAATGTTGAACATGTAAATATAAAGAACCATAGAAATATATAACTAGATCAGGGGTCTGCAACCTTTAATCCTAAAAGAGCCATTTAGGTTTTTTCCTCACAGATCAAAACCTTATAGTGTAATGCGGACTCGAACGAGAAACCCAGGCGCAGGAAGGATCAAACAGCAAACCGTTGTGGAGTATTAAACTAGCTTTTAATATCCAAAACATAGGGACGTAGAGACATTAAACAGAAGGAGGCAACACAATATATACACATGGACTGAGTGGTTGATTGAAACCACCTGTAGAGGAGCCGCTGGCCACGAGGGAAGGAGGGAATCCGTGACATATAGGAGCCGTTAAGTCTTATTTCACCTTTTTGAACATTCAGATGAATTTATATTGTTGATACTTTTAAAATATATAAAATATATTTTTCCTCTGTGGGCATAAATAAACAGAAACAGATGGTGGAAAGACTTTTTCTAAATGTGAAATGAGTTTTTACTTCCTTTCAAAAAAAAGTCATCCTGTGTCTCATAGGATCATCCCACTATCATCCTTTTCCCTACTTCCTGCTGTTGTTAATCTTTAGAAAAACACCTTCATTGGTTTATCATTCAATAGGAATAGTATCTAAAGAATATTTTCATGACAACTCCCTTCTGTATAACCAAAATAAACGTTGTTGTGGAGCATAAAATATGTGTTTTAAACTCATAAAATAAGATCAAACTTCACACATGTCAGCAAGGGTTTAACAAATAGTTTCTTACTAATCTATGAGCAACTTAGCCATAACTTTATAAACCTATCTAACCTAAGTAAAAAAAGTCAACTATTTGACTATTTAAAGTCCAATCTCTTTTCTTTCTTCCCCCAGAGAGCTAATATTGAGGGTTAGAAGAGCCACATGTGGATCTGGAGCCTCAGGTTTCAGACCCCTGAACTAGACGGATCATCTGATACAGACGTCTACTCTTCACTACTTGAAGATTGTCAGATAATAGTCACCACTATATTAACTCCACCCAATTCAGATGTTCCATAAATGGGGAAAAGTGGTGTGACTAATTTAGTCATATTTTCACTTTGTTGTTGAACACACTAATAGTTTATGCTCTCTGAAGATCCTCCAACGCTTACCGCCTGTCGTATGTGAAACTGACCATCTGCTTTTGCTCTTTTATGAACGTCTTCCATTTGTCCACACAGAGCTGAACTAATATTTACATCATCGATCTTTATAATATGTCAAGTTTTTAAACAACAGAAATGCAAATGACATTAACAATAGTAAACATTTTTTATCTTGTGTGTTCAGTATGACCAACCTCTTCCAACTCGTCTGTTTTCTTTCTTTAAACATACATCATAAAAGAGAAACAGGCCAATAGTGGGAACATAAGACGAGAAACACCAAGTAAAACTCACGAGAAAATGAAAAAGCAGGAAAAAAATTAAATCTATACAACGTCATTTAATCAGGCAGCAAAGATTTACTTCAATAAATATTAAAAACCATTTGGATAGCAGTTTAGTTAAAATTATTCTCAATTTATAACAAATACTTGAGGTAATAATATTTGTTTTCATTCATTCATCTTCTTGTCTGCTTTTTCCCTTTCGGGGTCGCGGGGGTGCCGGAGCCTATCCCGGCTACTGATGGGCGGAGGCAGGAGAAAATTATCTTGTTTTAACATTAAAAATCACAATAATTAAATATATAAATGGGAAGACATTTTAAAATAATTAAATTGAATTACTGGAATCAACAAAAAAAAATCCTAATATTTCTTTTCATGATTTTTTTTAAACAATAGAAATTTCTAAAGTAAAATTTAAGAGAACGTTTTCAATACTTACCAAAAAAAGATCAGATCCGTAGATACTGCAAAGGGTGTCACTGTACAGACTGTTCACGCTTGTTCACTTTGTCATTGAAGAACTTTGTTTCTGCATTGTAAAATTTACAGAGTTAATATATGCATCGCGGTGCATGCTGGGATAGCTGATATTTGGAGGATATTTGTGAGCCAACAGCAGCTTTCTCTTGACGTTAGATCGATTTCACAAATTTGGGAAAGGCACAAGGTAGAACTGGGCCAACAAAAAAATCTCAATTTTTTTCATTCCAAATTCTGTAATCAGTCTTTGCTCTCTGGTTTCCAATGAATATTTCTATGACAAATGAGTTTTTCTTCTCTTTAGCAGCTGAAAAGACTCATTTACCCTAAGAGGAGAGCTGTCAGTCAGTCACCTGTTGTCTAAACCTGATAGGAACATTTAGTATTTTCAATATTTTTTTAAGAAAACAAAATGGCAGAAAATCAATTAATAAGCAGTGTGAACATGTTTTATTGTCTTCTAACTGTAAACACAAAACATGCAGAAAAACAAGAACAGATTTGGCAGATGGGTCAGATTGACAGAACATAGTCTTTTCTTAATTCTTTCTGCAGAAAATTCATATTTATATTAATCATAACCAAAAGAAATTAAAAACATTTCAATGTTTAGAATATTTGTCATGTTATCACTGACAGTAAAGATGCAGCTCTCTATGCTACAAAGAAACTACCGATAAAGTTAACACAAAGTGGATTCATGGCTGTTATTATATTTATAAAACACAGTTTTTATAAATGTTCTATGAATTCATGTTGTTGTATTTATCCGCGTTGTATTAAAGTCCGCTCTGTGAAAACGACCGACTTTAAACCGATCTGTTTTATGGACAACACACGGGACACTGTGTTAGCATTAGCGGCTAGTATCGTAGCATGCTAGCGTCAGTGTGTAACACTAGCTCTGTCTTCAAATCAACACTTTTATTAAAGGTTCTGTTGCTGCTGTAGACCAGCAGTTTTATCCTCCAGTTCTGTCTGGATCCGTTTGGAAATGGCTGCATGTCCTGCTGCTGCTGCATCAGCCAAACCCCCTAAATTCTCCCCCTAAACACTGAAGAAACTAATTGACATTCACAGCATTCGTCGTTTCAGACCCGAGTTCCACATGAAAGATTGTGACAATTTTCATGAATAAGGTGAGGAGCGTCCTCAGGCTTAAGCCCTTGATACAGAGCAATACGCTGCACTCTGCAGATATAAACCATGTAAGAACATAAATTAAATAATCTTCTAAAAAATATTTAAAATTACCAAAACACTTGAAATAATGTCCTGTGACAAATTGATAGTGTTTAGAGCAAAAATAGGTAAGATGTACAGGGTTTCTCCTGCATAGAGAATTTGGTGGCGGCCGCATCACCTAATTTACAAGTGCCACCAGCTCCTAATTGGTGGTGGCTGATTCTAGGGGGCCAGACTGAGATGGGGCCCAAAGAGGCCCTCTAATGATGACAAAATAATAAAAAAAGAAAAATAATGTTAGTATTATTGTAGCATCAGCACTCTCATGCTGATGTTCAACAGTCAGGAGGAGCTGCTGGTTTCCCTCCTGCAGCTTCAGCACCAGTGGGTTGATGTTCATGATGCTTCTCGTCAGTCTTCATCTGCTCCTCTCACTGATTCATCACCTAGTTTTTAGAAAATGAAATACATTTAGAAAAAAACAGCATTTTGATCTCTTCAATGTGGGTGAGGTTTTAGGTTTTTAAAGCTGTTTGGGATTTACACCACAATCACCCCGGGGAGTGCCGGCCAGAGCACTATTTCATGGTCTGATGATGCTACTGCAGTTAGCTTACGATGAATAGTGAATAAATAAGGATTCTTCAATAACTGTCATCAACTTCAGGCGTTCCATCCTTCGGGTTACTGTACAGCTGCATGTGTACTTTTGGGTGTGTTTATGTAGTTTCTAGTAAATATAAACAAACACAAACTCAATTTGTAACTTAAATTACACGAAAATCATATACAGAACTCATGCACGCCCACGTGCACTAAACATCCCAGGAGAACTTTCCACTGGCACACGCTCACACGCTGCGGGACTGCAGCGCAGAACTACGATGACGTCATCCCTCTCGTAATGCGTCTTTGAACAGAATCAGAACCTAAAGACAAGTTAATTCTAACACCATCCGTGTCTTTTGTACACAATGCTTTTACACCGCTGCATTCATACAGATACAAATAAACTGAAATTCTGCACAGCATGACTCTGTGATCAGCTGCTGGTCCGGGAGGGGGTTCATCCTCACCCCCCCCACAGACACAACGGTCCTCAGGTGGAGGCTGCGCCGCGGTCCACGGTGCTGCTTTCTATAATGAAGCCACGTTCATGTATA
>NW_023416930.1:52028-124298 GCF_002922805.2 Oryzias melastigma | reverse complement strand
TATTTCAGCGATATTATAAATAGTGAGTTTTTCCAGGGACTCGCTATTAAAAAATACAGTTTTCTTTTCCTTATTTTAGACCCAAAACCATTGAAATTATGGAATGTCAAACACAGAGAAACCATCTGAACCCATCTACCATCCATCATTTGCACCAAACATTAGCTCAGTTGTCAGCAACGCTGCTTCCCACTGCGGAGTTTGCGAGTTTGAGTCCCGGCTACGGAATTTGTTTTTACGCTTAAAAAAAGAATTCGGCGAGTAGTTTTTAAGTCTTGAGAATTCAAATTAAATAAATACTTTTTTTAACATATGTCAGGCAGCAACAATTTCTTTTTAGCGTGCAGTGATATCCGTGTGTGTGTGGGGGGGTGGGGGGTGTTACCAAACTGGTCATTCATGCGATTACGGAGATTACTGGTTAAATTAGAAACAGATCAAAAACCATTCCTTACTCAACAAGTGACAAAATAACCTTCCTGACATTATTTATTCATTATTAGAAATGTTCTGTTCTACCGCTGCAGCTGTGTTGCTTTTCTTGATGAAAATGTTCTCCTATAGTCGCATATGCTTGAAGGAACTTATCAATTTCCGCCACCGGAAGTACAAAACTCAGCTGTTTGCTCCCGTTGCCATGGTGAATCGTGCTGTCTTTGCTCCATTGATCAGGGCTTTTTATGGTCGCGACGCTCACACCTGGTTCTGGTTCTGACAACTTCAAGTTGATTGAATCAAACATTTTCAGCTGTTCTGGAACCGAAAACCCTGAGTTTGGGAATTTAGAGTCCAGTGACTCTAAGTTCAGGTTCGAACTCTAAATTTGTTGAACCTGCTTCTTGAAACGGGCCCCTGTTGGCTAAAATAGTCTTCATATATAAACTAGTAAAAATTTACACAGTACAACTGTATCTCACACACACTTAATCATACAAACCCACACGAATAAAGCCTTTCATTCTGTCACACATACTATTAGTGTAAAGGTGAGCTGACACCTGTGCTCAGGTGAGTGTTTATGTTTTGCTGAGATGGTTGATAATGGAATGTACACAGGGGGAAGGTACCCGGCCTTCCCCACACCTATACCCCCCGTCAAATCAGCAGCCAGGGCCCCTCTACACCCACCACAAGGCCACAGAGGGAATCCGCTCGACGAGAAATCCTTCAGTTGTTCAATATCTTCCGCACTAATTCCGCCTCGCTGACGTCGGGCCTCCATTTCAAACACAGAGCCCGGTAATCAAGAGCAAAATCCCTCAGACACTGACCTGGAACCTGTACCATATCTCCTAATTCTTCTACTTCTGATTTGTAATCAGGTGGAAGAAAAACAGATTGAAATGCTTCTTTGACCTCTGTCCATCCATGTATCTGAGATTTTGTCACACTCAACCAGCTGTGTCAAGGCTCTGTGAGAGCACCTGATAGAATGTCTATTTCTATTTAATTCTATTTAATGTATTTAGTACAAATCGGACATACAATTTGTAACAATAAATACAAAGAAGAACAAAGGGATAAAATTGTACATAGATTAAATTAAAAAAAATAAAATGAATGTGCATGGAGTGGAAGAAGCCAGAAGGCTTTTAAAGACCACCCAAAATAAAAGATGAAAAAGTATAAATAGAATATAATCACAGAAAACATACATACATACATATATATACATATACATATACACATATACATACACAGTACATACACATATACAGACATATACACACTACAAACATACACATATATAAAGCAGTAAAGCAAAAAAAGAGATTTTTGACATGATTGAGAGTCTGAAGAAAAAAAACAGATAATTCCCCATATTTTACCGTCTGTTTTTCAGTCTTGGTTTGTAGACTGATAAGGAGATGTTGTGATTCAGCAGGTCTATATTTGCATTCCACAACTTAGGTCTATTAAATCTGATTGAAAATTGTTCACAATTACGTTTGAAAAAAGGCAGATGTAATCTGGGAGTTTGTCTGGTTGGATAATTGTGGATTTTATAGTTTAAAGCAAAGTAATTGTTTACATTGGAGGGCTAGTTGGTGTTATAGAGAGCATTAAATACAAATTTACAGGTCAATAATGTATTGATATCATAGATGCTGAGTAGCTTCAGATTATTGAATAATGGACAAGTGGATGATTTCCAATCGGAAGAACTAATAATTCTTACCATAGTTTTTTTGTATGAGGAATATTTTATGTAGGTGAGATATATAGGTACACCCCCAAACAATATTACAATAGGATAAATATGGATAGGCAAGACTGTAGTAAAGAGTTAAAAGACATTTTGGATAAACAGGGTGACGTATTTTAGAAATAACTCTAATAGACTTAGTTATCTTTTTACATACAAGTCCAATTTTTTTGTTTCAGCCTAGTTTTTCATCTATCCATAAAACCAAAAAACATACTTTTGAAACTTTATTTATGTTGGTTTTGTTCATGTACACCTTTACAAAGTCATTGTTGTATTTTTTCCCCCTGCAAACAGTATGAATCCTGACTTATCTATATTAAGAGATAACTTATTTGCTTTAATCCACTCAGAATAAATCTGAAGGTCACTATTTAACATTTTAAGAAGAGTATTAATATTATTATTTGAAATAAAAATATGTGTGTCATCGGCAAAGAGTAACAGATAAGATGATGTAGAGATATTAGCAAGATCATTTATGTAAATAATGAAGAGAAGTGGACCCAAAAAAAGCCCCTGGGGAACACCGTACTTTATATGAGTCATGTTTGAATCAGAGTTATTTATTGATACATATTGTTTTCTATTTCTTAAATAATTTGATAACCAGTTATAAACTATTTCTCTGAACCCATATTTCTAGAGCTTAGCAAAATGTAATGGTCAACCATATCAAACGCTTTGGAAAGTCAAGAAAAACACCTATTGCAAACTTATTATCTAGAGCTGAGTGGATTTTATCCAAATTCTGTCTGCGCCATGCAAGAAGAATATTTTTTGCCAAAGCAAAATTGATTTTTGAATATTATGTTTTTTCTGGTTAGATGATCACTAAGTCTTTTGTAAACCGGTATCTCTAGTATTTTTGAAAAACACGGCAAAACAGAAATTGGACAATAGTTGCTAAACAGGATTTTAGCGCCTTTTTTATTTATATATATAGGTATAACTTTGGGAGTCTTTTAATCTGATAGTATAATGCCAGTTTTTAAAGACAAAGAAAAAATAAATGCAAGTGGATCAATAATTATGGGTTCAATATCTTTAATAATTTCAGCACTTATTTTGTCATGACCTGGGGCAGATTTTCTAAGACTTTTTATGATATTGTTAATTTCTTGAGAAGTTGTGTGCTGAAAGATATTAAGAGATGGAAAAGAGCCTTTAATGAAGTCTATTGCATTAGCTTTTGTCTATAATGTCTATAAGATGAGCATGAATCAGAGGTCTAACAGCCAAAAAGGATTCACATTCTTCTATGAAATGTAACACTTCTGCAACTTCCTTTTCACAGTAAAATAAGGAAAATCTATATGAATATCTGGTTTTGAAAAATGCAAGGGCATTGTAGCATTTTGATTGAATATGAAGTCAGGGCTTATTCTACTGCAACTGGAGTTGGACCCCTTAGATCCAGATTGCTATTTACACCTGGTCTTTTTGTGATATCACTACCCTTCGTTACCATCTAATACTTGCTCCGAACTCAAATCTCTTTCACCTTTCTTTTGTGCCCTTATCCCCCCACCCCCAACCTCCCTCTTCTTCTTTTCCATCTGGCCCAACACAAAAGAAAGAGATACAAACATAGCCAATATAAATAAAGTTACAAAAGGGGGTTATGCAAATATACATGTTGTGCGTTAGAAGAATATTAACCCCTGTTGTGACAATAAAATCTGTCTAAAACAAGAAACTCTCATTGTTTTTGCTGTTTGCTCAGCAGTTGGAAAAGACAAGTTTAAAAAAAGAAGGAAAAGAAAAAACAGGAAATCTTACCCAGATGTGACATATTTCTTTCTGGATATATTTTCTTACTGGTCTTGCTTATTCTTTGATCTTTCTAGTGGTGGACTTACTCATTGCAGTCATTCCTTTAAAGAAAAATAACTTGTCACAGTGATGAGCTAAAAAGTTTATTTTATTATCCATTCATCCATCCATCCATCTTCTTGTCCGCTTCGTCCCTTTCCTAGGTCGCGGGGGTGCCGGAGCCTATCCCGGCCACTGACGGGCAAAGCTGGGGTACACCCTGGACAGGTCGCCAGTCTGTCGCAGGGCCTCAATCACACACACATTCACTCTCACATTAAATGGAATTTGGACTATGGCTGAGCAGGATTTGAACCCCTGACCTTGTCCTTATATTTTTTGTCTTCACAACTGGGCCAGATTAAACCATCTGGTGGGTTGGACACGCCCCGCGGGCCGGTTGTTTGACACCCCTGATTTAATGTAAGGATGTTGCAGTTGGGGTGAAAAAGCTGGTGCGCTTTAGTTTTTCTATCTCTGACTTCATTTTTTTTCTCTCTGTTGTAGATAATCAACCAATTGTTCCTCAAATTGTTTTATCATTATCACTGTACAGTCTTCTAATGTTTCAACACATTTATTTACATAGGAACGGAGGTTCACCTTTCTGTTTAGAGCACTGCTAGCGGAGTCTGAAATCAACTTCCAGGCTGGTAAATTTTCCATTTAACACTTCCAGTTGATTGCAAAAAGAACACACATCTGCTGGGTTCAAATAGTCTTTTCTGCATAATAATCCATAATGGATTATTCCGTCCGTAGTAGTTCTGTTACAGCAGAGGGACTCTTTGGAAAAAATAAAACAAATCACCTTTAATCCAGCTGTCATGAAAATAAGGAAAAGATGAGAAGAAAGAGAGAAATTTGTTTCCACACTTCCTAAATTACTGAAAGACAGAACAGAATCAGTGACCCTCAATCAGAAAATATAGAAAGACAGCAATGAGCAAAGGGACAAAAGATGAGGAAAGGCAAAGTGAGGAAAAGAAAATTGTAATTTAGAGGATTCCGTTATTTTTTATTTACTTCATTTTATTTTTGTTTATTTTGTTTCCTTTAATAAACCCTGATCCATGCTGCTGGATTGACTGGATCCACTGGATCAGCTCACAGACACCTTCTTCCAGTCTGCAGAGGAAACCCTCATCATCATCAGCTCTGATCCTCCTTCACTAACAGATGATTTGAAAGGTGATTTGTTTTATTTTTTCCAAAGAGTCCCTCTGCAGTAACAGAACTACTACGGACGGAATAATCCATTATGGATTATTATGCAGAAAAGACTATTTGAACCCAGCAGATGTGTGTTCCTTTTGCAATCAACTGGAAGTGTTAAATGGAAACAAGAAAGTGAAGGATTAGCAAATTAGTTCATTGAATACATTTGATGTAAAAATAGTAAGTAAAAATATTGTTTATAAAATACACATTTTTATGATTTGTGATTTCAGTTTCTTAGCAAATCCTTTGGATTCATGACTTTGATGTTGTCTGAAAGTGATGCAGTTATTCATCAGATGTTTTACCCTATAGATAAAGATTTTTATTCAAAATAATTTAAAAATAATCATTGCAGAGGGTTTCATGTGTTTCTTCTGTGGACAGCAACAGAACTCTGATTCACCCGTCTGGTTCAGATGATCTTGACGTTGATAAATCAAAACATGTGCTCCTCAAAAATGATTTGTCACAATATTTGTCTGAAGATAAACAGTTTCTCTGGTTCATAGTGTAGAGGCTTGGAAAAGTAAAAAATAAATTGAGAAATTGTAAAAGTAAAAACAGACACCCCTTACATTTTCTTACATTTTTTTAATTTTAATTTACTTACATTATTATTTACAGAGTTCCGTTTCCAACTTTGAGTACTGTAATTCCCTCACTGTCCGCTAGGTGGCAGTGCAGCAGAATAGATGCGCACCAGAGGAAGAATAAATCCTCTTGATAAAATGCTGCAAGCATATTAAAACGTGTGCTGTCTCTTTGTTCCAATTAACAGACCACATGCCCTCTGAGCCACGACTTAGAAGAGCAACAATAGAAACAAAACATTCAGTGTAAAGTGATTCTGCAAACTGTTTCTGTGTGTTGCAAGTGGAACCATAAAAACATTGGAGACAGGCGTGTTCAAATAAATTGACAATATTTATTGGTCACAGCATTCCTGGTCTTTAAAAGGTTCCACTGTTGTCCTGAGCCGAGATAAAACACAAATGTAAGGCAGCAACTTGCTGCGAGCACTGCAAACTGTTTAAAAGGATAAAAAGGTAAAAACTTATAAAATGACAAACACAACACAGCATGCTCATGCTAAAAACTAATCGGCTGGCAAACAGAAATTACAGACCCGGAAGTGACCACAAAATAAAAATGATAAAAAGTGTAAAAACAGAACAACTGGAGTAAAAAACTAAAAACACAATATAAGAAGGACAGCAGGTACTGGTATGATGACAGGGGAACAGAAACAATAAAAACAATCAATCATTTGTTAAAATACCCACCCCTCCCCCACCCTCTTCCTTTTTTCCGTCCGGTCCAACAACAAAGAAAATATAAAAAATAAAACATAATCAATATAAATAAAGTTTAGCATTAAACACAACAGGGGTTTATACTCAATAAATCTCTGTTGTGACAGTAAAATCTGCCCAACACAAGAAGCTCTCAGCCCACATCTGTTGGCTCAGCTGTTGGACAGGACAAGTTAAGAAAAAAAAAAAAAAACTTTTTTTCTTCTCTACCATTTGCTGAAACCCATCATAAGTGAGTCGAGTCCTGTGAGCGTAATCTGATCCATTATAGCAAAATATGGGTAGCCATAAATTGATGAGTGAATCGAGTCCTGTGTATATAACTTGATCCGTTGTACCATACCAGGTAGCGAAAACCTGTCACCCGCGTCGTGGGGAGAACAGGTGATTTGGTAATAATAGGTTGTGACCAGAAATTTACGGGAACCAACAAACTTCAGTCGTCCTAACCAATCAAGATCAGGTGTATAATTGAAGTCCTGTGAGATTGGTTCGGGAAAGAACAGAAAACAGGTAATGCAAATGAGAAACAGAGCGGAGGTTCAGACTCAAGTCTGGTCACGTTTATGAAAACAAAGCATGGTTTTGAATGTTGTGAATTTCTAGATTACTGGTGTCAGAAACATGGGTTCCCCAAGGGAGGTTCTTTGAGTAAATGCCAACTTGAAAAACCCGGAAAAAACCTAACTGTCCAGTTCTGTCAGGTGGGATGGGTTTAAATTCAGAGCTGTGACCAGAGCAGTACAGCTGATCTTTGACAAACTGCAGTGGATCAACCTAAATACAGAAAAAAGAGTTTCATTTAAAGACAAAGATCATGTTTTTCATCCTTCAGTTCTTCTAAAGAGTTCAGAGCTGAAGAAGATCAGAAAGTTTGGAAAAAGTCCAAAGATGTGAATCACACATCACACCACAAACGGTTATTGAGCCATCTGATTGGTCAATGTATAACTCTAATAACTTGTGATAATGGAAAAAAATCTTTAAAAAATAGGATTAGAAAAAAGAAGTTAATCAGAAAGCAGCAGAGGAAGAATGATTATTCTGACATATAAAATGACTCAGAAATAACTGTTTCTCAATGTAATTCAATGGGACTTCGGCCTTTTTGCAACCCAGTGGTACTTCCTATATGGAACACGGAAGTAGGGGGGCTTGCTCTGTCCAGTTATTAGGTGTGTTTGAGACGACCGGCGCTCGGCAGATCGCCTGGATTGCGGTGCATGTTGGTTAGTTTCTTGCACTGACGTCAAATGTGCGCCGTCACGAAGTATCGCGAGAAAGGGGCGGGTTCAAGGCGCCTTCCTAAGCCAGCGCAGCCAGAAAATAGGGACTGCGCTGGCTGCATGCCGCCTTGATGACTACAAAACAATGCATTGTGGGAAACTGTGTCCACACAGTTCTTGTAGTTCGGTGTGAAATAACTGGCGCTAAATGAAGGACATCGGTGTATTTTTTTACTCTTTCTAGAAGGTAGTGAATCACTGATGAAAAAATAAACAAGATTTCAAATAATCTGTGGTTATATTTGTTATTGTTGCCTCTAAAACTTAACTTTAATTTAATTTTATTTATTTATTTGGGACAGTGCGAATGCTATTTTATAAACTGTATTACTCTAAAATATGTTAAAAAATAATATAAAAGACACAACAGCACAAATCATACTAGGAGGAGTAGCATGTTAACTTTCAGACGAATGGTAAGGACAACCCCCACCTCCTTGATCTCGTACAGTCTCGTCATTCACCTTTGTGGCTGCATTTTCTGTATGGGGAAGCAAAACGGTTGCACTGCTTACCACACATGCGCGAACCACACGTCACTTCCTCTTTTCGCCCACTATACCACAGAGTCATTTCCAAACAGTAAAACTCCTTGATCACATGAATTTTTTGTTTTTCTCAACAACTGAGAGCTTCTCCTGACTGGATTACAGTTCGAAAAAAAAGCCACAGAGTTACCGTTAATAACGTGTTTGGATTACCGGAGGCTGCACGGTGGCGCAGTGGTTAGCGCTCTTGCCTCACAGCGAGAAGGCCCTGGTTCGACTCCCGGCTGGGACCTTTCTGTGTGGAGTTTGCATGTTCTCCCCGTGCATGCGTGGGTTTTCACCGGGGACTCCGGCTTCCTCCCACCGTCCAAAAACATGCTTCATAGGTTAATTGGTGACTCTAAATTGCCCCTAGGTGTGAATGTGAGAGTGTATGTGTGTGTGATTGAGGCCCTGAGGCAGACTGGCGACTTGTCCAGGGTGTACCCCGCCTTCGCCCTTCAGTAGCCGGGATAGGCTCCGGCACCCCGCGACCCCGAAAGGGACGCAGCGGTCAGGAAGATGGATGGATGGATGGATGGATTACCGGAGAAAATAAAGTGTTTTGAAGTGGCGCTGTATCCTCTTAGGGAGTAAACTACCGTCATGTAAAACTGCAAAAGAAGAAAACATTTGTAGTCCGTTTGTAGTCACTGCAAGATCGTAAGGTCCTGATCCTTAACGTGTCTTTTTCCTTTCGTTTCAACAATAAGTGAATGTTTTCACTATGATAAACATTTTAAGTGCTATATTAACATCCTACGAGGTTATTATTGTTGCTACCGTCCGAAGACCGGAAAATGCTTTAGTGGAAGTGACGTTTGGTTCGCGCATGCGGGAGAGCGGTGCAAACAGTTTGCTTCCGCATACCAAAAATGCAACGACAACCTTCATCTCAGGCGCCTTTCTCCGCCCCCTCCTGTAGCAGCTTAGTCTCGCCGACGACGCAGGCGAGGCACCGGGGGATCTCAAACACACCTGTCCTTATATACAGTCTATGGTATGACCCGAAGGGCGCATGTGAACGACGAATCCAGCGCGTGCCACGCAGGATTCAGAGACACAAGTGAAAGGCTTGTTCAGTATTGTTCTAAATAAAGTCAGATCGAACAAGCAAGCACTTGGACCCGAGTTATTTCTTCTGGATAACACCACAAATTGATCACGTGACCTTTAAGCTATTGAGCTAAAATGCTAATAATTTCATATAAATCTCCATTTACATTTTGAATAGTTTTAGAATTTTAAATCAAGAGCCGTATCTCATGTAGAGAGATGAGTGTTATGATCCAATATCAATTATGAGTCAATCGATCACATGAACTAGAAGCTATTGAGCTAAAATTATAATGAATAAAAAATACTAATAGTTTTACATTTTAAAATCAAGAGTCATATTTCATGTAGGGCGATGAGTTTTATGATCCAACATTGATTTAGAGTAAGTTAATCATATGACCCGCAAATTATTGAATTTAATTCTAATATTTGCATATTATCCATTAAAATTCTTAAACAAATCAAATCAAGAGGTGTGGAAGTGAAGTAGCATGATGCAACACTTGTGGGGCTGCTATAACGTGATTTTATTCTTCCACAAAGACAAAGAAATAACATAAACATGACCCTCATCTGCTTTTTGGCATAAGAGACATTTAAATGTCTCGTCATCCTCTATCTCCTCACTCGCCACGGACAGACAGGAGCAATGGAACCACCTGTTGCAGTCATCACACTGTATCTGTTTAAATGAAACATTTTAATCTCATTGGTTGTTTTGATTTACTTTTATGATTCGACACCTAAACATCATTAGAACTGTTTTGCATCACTCACCCGTTGTATTATGGTAGTTCCTTGTCCTGGTGTCTTGAAGATGGCACACACAGAACTTTACCTTTCCTAAACTTTGATGAGGCAGATTTTTCCGCTCACCAAAGAGAATACAACCTGCTGTATAGTGGCTCAATAAATAGATCTTGTGTCCGTCACACTACATGTGTGGGAAAAAGCATGAAGCAGGCCCTCCATAACCTGGTAGAAGCAGCAAATAGATGTTTGAGTTCATAATAATAAACAGTCTCAAACAGGATGAAATATGACTTCCATCAGCTTTACTATGTCATTCTCATAATAATTCATACTCCAATACTTCAGATAAAAACATCTATGACAGTAATAAAAGTACATTTGATGATACATACCTCCCCATCAACCACTGGTGTGGCCTCAGTGTGCACAGCTCAGAGTGGTGATGAGGATGTTCTGCCCTTCATCTGTGAGGAATCACAACAACCACCTCACAGTTCTTTTTCACAGTAGTTTAACTGCACATTGACATTTAAAAAAGTGTATGTTCTTAATGTTTTTGGATGGGGTGGGACAAATAGACTCAACAGGGTCATCATCTGACTTGCTTGAACTTTTATTGAGCTTGTCCAAAATGTCCTCTGGAAGATTTTGTTGCATGACGTGCTCAATATATCTTCCCTGTATTGAGGCATACATGTTGGACACAAACTCTGCTGATCGCAAGTATCTCTTCTTTTGTAGGATGGAATGCTTCAATAACTGAACCACAGCTCGACATGACAGTTTGTGTCTCTTGTTTTAGGCTTTTTGTCACTTTTTTAGTTCTGTTTTCACGTGAGACATCCCCAAGAAGCAAAGCACTCCATAAAGGATAGATGTACTTCTTGAGTAGCACATGGATAACACCAGGACAGCGGTATGGGGGTTTTGGGCCAACAGCATCATCAGAAAGGATGTCACATTCTGCTTGGTCTCTTTGGAGTTGAAAAACTTTTGTGAAATGTGACTTTTGAATCATGGTGTAATACAGTACTTTCTTGTTTTGATCTGGTGTTTTCTGGACAACACTTCCTGTAGCATCAAGATAGAGAGTGACAGCTGATGTTTTTTGAAGTGCTCAGTCAGAATGTTAAGTCCAGCCTCTGTGTACAAATGTAGAGCAAATGGATCCATTTGTAGGTGCTGAAGGTAACCTTTAAATGATGCACGATTGCTGGCGATAACTTTTCGAGTGAGCGTTAGTTCCAGCATTAAGTCGTTGTGAAGCCTTGAACTTTTCTTCAACTCGGAGGATATTTTCTTTAGAACATCAAGAATCAAGAATCAAGAATCTTTATTGTCATTTATGCAGAGCAAAATGAAATTTCTGCCAGCAGCTCTTTGCTAAAATTTAAGAAAGAATAAGATAAGATAAATATATACAAGGTGCATTACAGTTAAAAGACACGGTGAAAGGGAAGTGGATATTGCACGACAGTTAAGAACATAAATAAAAATAAATAAATCGGTGCACAGAGACCTGAGAGTTATTGTTGAAGTCTATTTCCTTAGACTTAGGGTGGGTGGGTGGATGGACTTCACAGCTCTGGGGAAGAAGCTGTGTTTTAGTCTGTTGGTGTGGGTCCTGATGTTCCTGTATCTCTTCCCAGAGGGAAGAGCTACAAACAGTTGGTGTCCAAGGTGGGTGGGGTCTGCAGCTATACGACCAGCCCTCCGTTGGACCCGGCTGTCGTACACTGAGTCGAGTTGTGGGAGCGGTTGACCCACAATCCCCTGTGCGGTTTTCACCACCCGGGCCAAGTCCTTCCTGTCTTTTGCAGTGCAACTCCCGTACCACACTGTGGCGCTCATGCAGAGGATGCTCTCTATGGTGGCTCTGTAAAAGTTCTCCAGCAGCTGAGAGGAAAGTCCAGTCCTTTTTAATTTCCGAAGGAAGAAGAGTCTCTGTTGAGCTTTCTTCACAAGGTAGGATGCATGCACTGACCAGGTAAGGTCAGATGTAATGTGGATCCCCAGGAACTTGATGTGGTCCACTCGCTCCACCTCTTCCCCGTGAATGAGAAGAGGGATGTGTTCCACCTTTTTAGACCTCCTGAAGTCCACTATGACCTCCTTGGTCTTGGAGGTGTTTAGGACGAGGTTGTTATCGGTGCACCACCCTGTTAGGTGCTGGATCTCCTCTCTGTAGTGGGTCTCATCATTGTTCGATATGAGGCCCACAATGGTGGTGTCATCTGCAAACTTGACAACCATGTTTGTAGGGTGGATAGCAGAACAGTCGTGGGTGAATAGAGTGGTCATACTGCGAGTTATGCTGCCAGCTCTTAATTTATCCATCGTGTATTTTTCAGCATGGCGGAATGAAAATTACTGACACCTTTGGTTACAGCTTTTGCTATTTTTCTTCATAGCAGGAACTTCGCTGGTCGAAATCTCCTTTGATTTTTTCTGTGTAACCACACCAACGCCAATAACTTTAAAACTCATTTTTTATCTGAGTATTTTGGCTTTTTCCTCTTAGAGAAATGGTAGACAGCTGTACATCCATCAAAAGTGCATCTTGCTTTTGCACTGAAATAAGGACATTTCTTTTTGTTCTGTGTCCTTTTTCCACATGCTGGTATTTCAAGGAAAGTGAGCAACATGGGTTCTCTATCAGAAACTCATGATACAGTGTGTCTGCCCATGGAGGTCTGAGTTTATTCATGTCATGTTGAGCTTTGATCTTATCCCATTTCTTTTTGTAATGAAAATGTTTAACGTTCTGGTTTGTAATATCTGTTGTCAGTCTCTTCCTCCTGAGCACCTTCAACATCCACTCAACTTTCACTTCTTTCTGCTGCTGCTGGTGTTTCTTCTGTGTCTAAAGTGGAACTCTCCTCAACCTCTTCCTTCCTGTCCATCTTTCCCTTTCCCTGCCTTTTCTTTACCTGTTCTTGTGCATCATCTACAAAGAGGTTACAACGTGATAAGTTAGAATCATGCTACAACGAGATATAAACAAATTCATTTTTCTTTCATTGTAGCAATATGCTTCCATACAGAAAAATGATCCCACAATCCATTTCTCCTGTAAAATGCATCACCGAGCTGGGAGGAGCTGCTGTTTCAAAATGACTGGAACAAACAGTGTGACATTATGTAGTAGTTAGGCAAAAATAAGCTTAATAAGTAGATCTTTGAACACCAACACATGCGATTAACCAAAGAAAATTAATGCGTTAATATTCATTAAAGCTAATTTTTTGCACCTTGTAGAGCAGCCGTCTTTGGTTTTGCCTCATTATTTAGGCTTCAACGGAGTGATTTAAAACCCCTTTCGGAAATTATAGAGTTCAGTAAAGTTAGAAAGATATTTACAGTTTTCCACTTCCAGGCTCAATAGCTCTTCAGACAAAGGTTCAAATATGACAGCAAGGATCTCAATCGTTTTGTATCACAGAGAGTGACCTACAAATACAGTTAAAAAGAAAAAAAAAAAGAGATTGTTTTTTCCCATTTAATGAGAAGTGTTCTCTTCCAGCTGCAGATGGAGAGACGCTGCTAAGGGACCGTCTACAAAGTACAAGCTTCCAGAAAAGACATTCTGTATAAATCAATAATCTCTCAGAAACAAATAAATGTCGGCTTTTATGTGAACTAGTGATGGAGATTCGTTGCCATAATCATGCTACAATAAAGATTTTGGGGGAAAGTCTTTCTTTATTTATTTTATTATTTTGTTTCAATCAATCCTTAGAAGATATATAAAACATGATAAAGATGCTCAATACCTCTGGGAATATTGGAGCTACAGTCACCAAACTTTCTGTATTGACTAATGATGAGTTGACTGTGTTACTACAGCAAAGATTATGGAATAAATTTACTTTGTACATTTTCCTGATTTTTTTGCATGAATATGGATCATATTTTTTCTAAAATGCTTAATAGCTCTAAAGATATAAAGCTACAGTCAACAAACTTTCTGTACTGACTAATTATGAGTTTATTGTCCTACTACAACAAAGATTATGTCATGATTCTGTGATCTGGTTATGTTCTGTTTTCCTTGTCAGTCTCACCATGTTCAGGTCATAATGTCAGGGATGGTGGTGTAGGACCCAAATGCAGGAGACAAGACTTGTGGCAGAAACTCAAAGATTTACTTAATAAACTCAAAACATGACAAAACCAGGAGAAAAACAAACCAGTGCTGTGACAGAACAGAACAGATGACCTGACAATGAGAACTGAAGACCAGACACTTAAATAGGCTGAGGGCAATTAACTAAATGAAAACAGCTGTGGGTGATTTGACCAGAACATGGTGAGACTGACAGGGAAAACAGAACATGACAAAACTGAGGCATGAATCATGACAGATTATGGCAGAAATTTTCTAAAATGAATTTTTCTTTTACTTTCTTTATTTTCTAGAATTTTTTACAATGGAAATATGGATCACATTTGGTCTAAAATGCTCAATATGTCTGAAGATATTGAAAGTTTGGTGACTGTAGCGTCAACATCTTTAGAGCTATTAAGCATTTTAGACCAAATATGATCCATATTTTGATTTAGAAAAATTCTGGAAAATAAAGTAAGACAATTTCTACTATAATCTTTGTTGTAGTAGGACAGTAAACTCATCATTAGATAGTACAGAAAGTTTGGTGACTGTAGCTTCAACATCTTTAGAGCTATTAAGCATTTTAGACCATTTTTGATCCATATTTCGATTTTTAAAAATTCTAGAACATAAAGAGAGTAAACTTCAACCATAGTTTGGTGATTGTAGCCTCAATATTCAAAGAGCCATTGAGCATATTTTCATGTTTTATATATTTATTAAAAATTGATTAAATCAAAAATAATAAAATAAAATAAATTGCTTTTTTTCCCGAAATCTTTATTGTAGCATGAATATGGCGACGAATCTCCATCACTAGTTCACATAAAAGCCGAAATGTATTTGTTTTTGAGAGATTATTGATTTATACAGAATGGTCTTCTCTGGTAGCTTGTACTTTGTAGACGGTCCCTTAGCAGCGTCTCTCCATCTGCAGCTGGAAGAGAACACTTCTCATTAAACGGGGAAAACTATCTTTTTTCTTTTAAACTGCATTTGTAGGTGACTCTCTGTGTTGATATAAGACGATTGAGATCCTTGCTGTCATATTTGAATGTTTATCAGAGTCTGGAAGTCTGAATCTGTGAATATCTTTCTAACTTTACTGAACTAAATTACGGAGCGCGTTTGTGTTACGTTGTCACAGACGAGAGCGGAGAAGTGCAGCACTAAAGTTGTTGGTTCGTTTCTAAAACCTCCATTTGACCCATAATATGTTGGGCTGCAAGTTATATAACCATCAAAATGATTCCTGTTAAATCCAGATTAAAAAAGTATCATAGCCATGCGGGAAATGAGCTCACCTGCACGGAGCACAGCTGTCCGGACTCCTCGTCTGTCCTCCCTCCAGATTATTTTCAGACAATGGGTGTAGTGGGCTTTCCTACTTTGGAGAAGATTAGTAGTGAGTAATGTCCAAATATCTGTGGGAACATTTATCTCAGAAATATGGCACATAAACCCCAATAATGGCTCGTCTCCCTCCAGCTTTTGCCCACATATCTGTGGTCTTCTTTCTCTGGCCTTTTTTGAAGCGCCCCGTACTTCATTTGTCAATCGTTACTGAAGATTCCTCAGCTGGTCTCCTAGCTGTCCTGAGACTCAGCCAATCACATCCCTCGAGCGTCTGTTGTTTGGATTGGTCTATAATTGTGTTGTCCTTGAAATTGATAATAAAGAAATAAAAACAATAATCTTAATCTGTTAATCTCAGGCTCACCCTTCTGATGCTTAGAAGTGTTTTTAGTTTCAGAATAAAATCTCAAAAAATCAGACGACTTGCAGTGAGCTTTAGCTGCTGGTTTTTGGAAGAACTCTTCTTTTTTAACAGAAGAACCAGTTCAGTCTGAGTTCTTCCTCTGCTGCTCTTCTTCCTCACAGATGAGATCACACAGAAACATCACTGCCTTCATCATGAAGGAGAAGACGACAGAAAACACAAAGACTCACCATGAAGAAGAAGAAAGTTGGAGCCTCGTCTCTTCCTGCTCTAACATGGAGAAAAACACTAAACTTCCTCGTTTCCTGGTTCAAGGACACCTGAACAGAGCTCCGCCCCCTGTATGTATGGATGTGTTTGTTAGCTCCTCCCTGTAATCAGACCCTTAGAGAGTCTCTGCTATACAGGAACTGACATTATTGTGTGTTTTTTTATTAACAAAGTTAAAAAACTTGTGAAAAACAGAAGGTAGAAAAACAACAGAAGAAAGAATAAAATCTCAGGTAAAGTAAATACTTAAGTTCTTCATCAAACTGCAGCTGAGCTCTCACCATGTCACACATCTGCTGTCTGGTTGATCAAACCTCCTTTCATGTTGTGTGCATACATGAGTGTGTGTCTGTAAATGTTGTGTGTTTCTCTGACTGTTAAGGACCAACAACAACACAACATGGCAGCAACCGTCACCACCACATCCTCAGAGACTTCCTCTGTTTAGCTGCTTCAACATGAACTATAGGAACAGAGAATTGAAACAGTGAGTCTGAAAACTTGGGAAGAATCAACAGGGGCCCGTTTCAAGAAGCAGGTTTTGTTGGAACTCTGAGTTCGTGAACTCCAAATTCGGCAAAATTCTGAGTTTTCGGTTCCAGAAAGAGGGATAACTCAAACCCGGGAAAGTGGGCGAAACCAAGCCCGTTTCAAGAAGCGGGTTAAGCTGAACTCAGAATCAATCACTATGGTAACTGAGTCTGTGAACGAAACCTGGTCGGTAGCAGGTTTTCTTCAGGAAACTTAGAGTTCTCTGCGGTCTCCGCCCCTTTTTAAAGTGAAGGATGTTCAAATATGAGTTCCTCATGAACATTTAGAGAACATTCACGTTAGAGACGTCACGTTTTCACCACGTAGAAACGAAAATGACACGTTCATTCATAGAGGATCATGTAGAGAGGAGGCTGATTAATCCAGAGGAAATGTTATTTACGTCGGTAGAGGATTTGGAGGACACGAGTCGACTGACTGCAGTTTCCCAATTCATTTTTATTTCAGCAATATTATAAATAGTGAGTTTTTCCAGGGACTCGCTATTAAAAAATACAGTCTTCTTTTCCTTATTTTAATCCCTTAACAAAAGGAACGATTGAATGTCAAACACTGGGAAATCATCTAAACTCATCTACCATCCAGCACTTGCGTCACACATTAGCTCGGTCGCCAGCAACGCTGCCTCCCACTGCGGAGATTGCGAGTTCGGTACCCGGCTGCGGAATTTACTTTTACGCTTAAAAGAATTCGGCGAATATTTTTTAAGTCTTGAGAATTAAAATTAAATAAATGCTTTTTTGACATATGCAGCTACAGTTTCTTTTTTAGCGTGCAGTGATATCCGTGTGTGTAGGGGGGGGGGTTACCAAAACTGGTCATTCATACGATTACGGAGATTACTGATTAAATTAGTAACAGATCAAAAACCATTCCTTTCTCAACAAGAGACAAAATAACCTTCCTGACATTATTTATTCATTATTAGAAGTCATTCAAATAACTGCAGATATTTTCTCTCTGTTCTACCGCTGCAGCTGTGTTGCTTTTCTTGCAGAAAATGTTCTCTATAGTCTGCATATGCTTGCAGGAACTTATCAATTTCCGTTACCGGAAGTAGTAAACTCAGATGTTTTTCCCCGTTGCCATGGTGAATCATGCTGTCTTTGCTCCATTGATCAGGGCTTTTTATGGTCGCGACGCTCACACCTGATTCTGGTTCTGACAACTTCAAGTTGATTGATTCAAACATTTTCAGCTGTTCTGGAACCGAAAACCCTGAGTTTGAGAATTTTGAGTCCAGTGACTCTAAGTTCAGGTTCGAACTCTAAATTTGTTGAACCTGCTTCTTGAAACGGGCCCCAGGTAAAAAAACAAGTAGTTTGTTACCATGGAAACAGTGAGTTTAAGTGTTCTGAAAACACAAACTGAGTTTAAATCTGGTTTCTAGGACAGAACTCTGATCTACTGTCTCAGAATCAGAACTTTGTTCAACAATGATGTCTACAGATGTGAGAATGTTCCTCAGTAACAGGTTGTGTTTGAACGGCTGCAGATTCTGCAGAAGATGCAGGAATGCAGGAGTGCTGCCCCCTGCTGGACAGCTTTCTGACAGTAACTCAGCAGTGAAGCTTCAGGATGGAGTCAGTTCCAACAGATCAGATCAACGTTCTGCTCTCTGCTAAAGAGGAAGAACGTCTCCTTCTAAGAAGAATCCAGAGTTCATGATCACAAACATCAACTGAAGCCCAAATCAGAGCTGATCAGACTGCATGGAGCCAAAGAAAGACTTTTTCTGACTGAAAAGAGGAGAAAAGAAGAAGTCATCCACATGAAGCTTCAAGTCAGTGGAGAAAACTACCTGCTGAACAAAAGTACTCGAGTAATGAGGAAGAGTTTGAATGTCTGATTTATTGCTTAGAATTAAAAAAATCAAATTCCTAAAAATAAATAATTAAGCTAAAGAAGAGGAATACTTTACTGAAGAAAATCCCATGTAAAGACAGCAGATATGTGAAATACGACGACCTCCTTCAGCTCCATCAGCTGTGTTTTGGTTCAGTTCTTCAGTATTGAAACATTTCTCTTTTTAAGGTCAAATCCCAATTCTTCCTATACCCCTCTAGCTTCTCCCAACCCCCACGTTTATCCCTCCAAATGGAGAAATATGGAAAATAGTGTCTTCCAATTTAGATGTTACTAACACTCAATGACATCATCAATATTCATTGGTCATCTGCGTTAGCACATGGCTGCCAGCGCTCGGAAAATACATCAAAACATCAGTTTTATGACTTTAAAAAGGTCATCTTATAACAAAAAGTCTTGATTTACATTTAAAGGTAAACTTTTGTGCTTAGAGCACACCCACATGAAGAAATGCATTTTTCCTCCGTGGGACAGCACAACACAGAACACCCTACTGGAGGAGGGATACACAGTCTGAAGTCAATACAGCTACCCCTAAAAAACAAGTTTTGACACCACTACAGCTCCAAATACCCCTACAATCGGAGGGGTGGGGGAAGAATTCAGATCTGGCCCAGCTTTGGACATGTTTTCAAACTCTTTATCTTCTGCTGTTCATGGAGTCGTGTCTCTCTGTTCTTAGAAAGGAGAAATGTCCAGAGAACTTTTCCCATTTCCACTCCCTCCTTTCAGCTGCTGCCCACTGTTCCCCTCTGAATCAGGAGGGAGGAGCTCTCATCTGTTCTGCCCCCCATCTAGAAAGACATCAGCAACAACTGAACATTACAAAGCTCTTTTCAACCCATTTCTACTGAGAATGAAGCAAACACATGAATATTAGAACAGCTTTAACAGGATGAGGGGAAGGCTAAAGATTAAAGTCTGTTTGTGAGTCAAAGATAGAATGAAGACAAAATCAATCTCAAACACAGTGTTGATTCAAAAGAGCATTTATTAGATCCAAACAGGCTGCAGGAATTTGACAGACAGCTTTCAGTTTGAACCTGTAGACACTAAGATGCAGTTCTGGAAACAGCCAGCAGGTGTCCCCCTTCTCCCTCCTGCTTCAATGCAGTTAGTGTTGTTGCAGCAGCTGCATCAAAGTGATTCTCTGTCATTCCTCACTAACATCCACTCTGTTCATTCATGTCCTCTGGAGAAAACAGGCTTTATGCTCAGAAAGTTTCTACTAGTTTCAGACTTTCTAGAAAATGATCAGATTCTACTGGATTTAGATGAAACTTCTTTAAAAACTGAAGCTAAAATGCTGTCATCATGAAAAAGAACAGAGTTTTACCCAGAAAACGCCAAAGAAAAAAGAAGTTCAATCATTAAACTGTAAAAAACATCAAACTAAAATTCTGAGTCTTTCAAACTGCATGAGTCAATATTTTATCATCAACAGAACAGAGATGATATAAAATGATTCAACTGAGAGACTTTTGTTAGTTCTGGTGGGATTTCTGCTTCAGGACTCAGAGTAAACAAGAGTGCGGTTCCCACAGTTACCATGGTTACAATAGAACAAAATCCTGTAAAATAATGAACAAAATCCAAAACCCAGCAGCCTTTGATCAGAGGAACTCAGTCCACTTTGTGGTTCTGAAAGGTCTGATAAAGATGAAAAAGAAGAACCAAAATGCTCCCAGATGGAGAATCCTGAGGCCAGAACTGCTGGAAGGTTTTCTTTCTTTGGTCAACAGCCATGCTGCTGCTTTCTGGACCAGCTGAAGGATGTTCAGAGAATGCTGGTCCACTCTGTGGTACAGAGACGTGCAGGAGTCCAAGAAACACCAGAAAAGACTTGTGAGCTTCTGCAGGAAACCATCATGTCTGAATCTGATGAATCACCAACACAGATCATTCAGAGAAACAGTTTCAGGACACATGAGGAGAAAACTACAGCAAGAGTGTGTGGACAAAGTTAAGAGAAGCTCCCAATACAAGAGAGAAGAGAAACAGAAGACTTCCCAACACTCCAAGTCAGAATGAGAAGATGAAGTGCAGATCTCCATCAGTCCACCGGGGGAGCTGCAGCACAATAACTGTACACTTGATGCTGAGAGAGACAGTGGAGCTGATCTCAGATCAGTTAATGCTGCAGCTCTGACAATCATCTCCACTTCCTCTGATTCCTCCATCACTCTGCTCTCCACCTCCAGGAACAACATCTCTGCAGACCAGCTGATGATGATGATGTTCTCTGATCCAAAAGGAGGAACCTCAGACTAACCTCCACCTGCAGAGAGAAATGAGAAGTCCAGAGATGAAGTGTTGTCTCTATCTGATCTGGTGTGTCAGTCAGTGATGCAGCACAGCAGCAGAAAGAGCAGCAGGAGCTTCAGTTCTGCTCAGAGCAGCAGCTTCCTGTCATCTTCACCTGTTGGAGCTTCTGCTGCTCTGATTGGCTGACTGTTGTCCTGAAACCTGTCATCATTCTCTTCAGAGCTTCATTGAGTAGCTGCAGATTCACAGGAAACTCTGCATCTTTGCTCTCAGACTAACTTTAGGACCAAACATCTGGAAGCAGCTGGACTGACTCCAACTCTCTACTGACCTCAGAGTCTGCAGTTTGAAGTTTGGACTCTCCACCAGATCCTGGAGCTGCTGAACATCTGAAGACTGAAGGCTGTTCATCCTCAGGTCCAGTTCTTTCAGGTGGGACGGGTTTAAATTCAGAGTTGTGACCAGAGCAGCACAGCTGATCTTTGACAAACTGCAGTTCTCCAACCTGAATCCAGAAGAAAGAGTTTCATTTAAAGAAAAAGTTTGTGTTTTTCATCCTTCAGTTCTTCTAAAGAGTTCAGAGCGGAAGAAGATCAGAAAGTTTGGAAAAAGTCCAAAGATGTGAATCAACAGCAGCAGATCAGAAGAGTCCAACAGAAGCAGAGAAGAAGAACATTCAGGAACATTCAGGACAACATGCAGCTGCTTCAGTAAAGAAGTCCAGATGTGTGAAAGTCAAACATCAGCCTGTGGCTGCATCTAAACCAACTGATGTTTCTGCACAATCAGCAGAAAAAGTCAACTTCCTCTTTCTGCTCAGCTCTACTCCAAACACCAATGAATCATGGGAGAATTTCAGCTCCATCTTGAAGTACTTTGTAGATTTAGCATTGATCCAAGTTGAAGTCTCTTTTTACAGACGTGTAATAAACCTCAGAGATGTTTTATTCTTCATCATCATCTCCATCATCCAAACTGAAGCTTCTCTCATTTTTGTTTGTGTTCTGTACTGTGATACTGTAGAGCTTCTTTTTAGTTTTCTATTGTCTTTCAGCCAGCAGTGGACATCCAGTGTATCGCTCCATCACGATTGGTTCTGATGCTCTTTATTTACATCATTTCATCAAAGAATTCATAGTTATAAAAATGTAATTTTTGATTAGAAACAGGATAAAATAAAACTTTAGAGGCACCATTTTTAAGGCTCAGAAATATAAATTCAAGACTTTTCTAGGTTTTTTAAGGTATTATTTCCACATTTATTAATTCAATGTTTCTTAGACTTTTTAAGACCCTGTGAGAACCCTGCAGAAATGCCATCTCTAATGTTGACCAACCACGTGCAGCTCAAAGAGAAAATAAATCAATAAAAAGAGCTGGAGCCGTTTCAACTGTGATTTCAGCAAGTTGGTGACACAGATGTCAGAAGGAAAGAAGCCAAGCATGAACGGAGCGGTGACCCTGCAAAACAGATTTGCTCCACTGTCAGATGACCCCGGATTACCCGACGACCATCCACTGGAAAGCAGCACAAGGAGGACCTGTAACCCAATAGAAGGTAAACGGCCAGAAAGAAAGCTGAAGGGTCGGCCTGAGACTCTGATTGTGGGTGATTCCACTGTAAAAGATGTTCAGTGGTTCTGCAGCAGGAACACTAAAGTCCTGTGTTTTCCAAACGATATGGTCAGTGACATACAGGAGAGAATACCGCAGACTGTGGCAAAGTATCCGTCAGTACAAAACATTGTACTACACACAGGGTCAAATGATGTGTCCAAGCAAAAATCTGAAGTTTTAAAGCAAGACTTCACTGGACTGATAAGAACTGTGAGCTCCATGAATGCAGCTGTCTTTATCAGCGGTCCCATTCCAACAATTCGAGGAGGAGAAGAGAGATTCAGCAGGCTGTTGGCACTGAACAGGTGGCTTTCTACGACATGTGGGGACACCGGAATTCATTTCATCAACAACTTTCACATTTTCTGGGAACGCAAACATCTTTTTAAAGAAAATGGATTCAGTTTAAACAAATCAGGAGTTAAACTGTTCTCTTCCAATCTTTTTTACTTCCTGCATCATGCCAAGACTGAGATAAATTTATCTGAGTGTCAAGGCCAGACACAGACTGAATCCACACGAGGAACAGAGCTGCCCCCACTGGAGGAAAACATCAAAAACGGGAAACCTGCCTCCAAGCACCGGAAGAGGAAAAACAACGAGGACGATGGACCCTCCCAAACACCACCAAACCAACAAACTCCTGACGGTTCCCCCTCCCCCTCTTCACCCTCTTCACCCCACCTGAAATTCACTGAGCAGATGATGGAGCGAGTCGGGATTGGGCTTCGATCTACCCCTCTGGCCAATCCATTTTTGTCACCCATAACTCTGTCACCAGAACGTTCGAAGGGTCGACGTAAAGCCCCACCCTCTCCTGTACAACATCATATCCTGTCCCTGCAGTCAGATGTTTGATGTGTTGAGGGTCCAGGCTGTGGAAATACCAACATTCATGATGTTCTCCAGAAAAACCTGGGACCCTGTTCTCTAGAAACACACACCGTTTCTGTACTTGTCACTAACAGGAGGAATGTAATCTGCCCAAAACGCAAACAAAGGACTTTAAAAGAGGTAAACATTTCCTCTGCGCATTTCCAGAAACAGAAGGTAAATGAAAATATTATTACTCCTAGACCTCTCAAGTTAGCACTTTTAAATGTCAGGTCTTTAGCAGGAAAAACATTTTTAATTAATGATTTTATCACTGAGAACAAAGTTGATTTTATGTTTTTAGTTGAAACCTGGTTAGATGAGAATAGTAGGGGAGCAGTTCTCACAGAGTCGGCTCCTCCCAATTATGGTGTTATCAGTGAGGAAAGAACAAGCAGAAAGGGCGGGGGGGTTGCAGTTTTGTTCAATGAAATGTTTCAGTGTAAAAAGTTATCTTTTGGAAACTTTCCATGTTTTGAATATGTAGCCCTACAGCTGAAGGCCTCACTCAAAACAATATTTATCAATATCTATCGACCACCTAGATATAATCCAGAATTTAACCTTGAGTTTAGTGAACTGCTGTCTATAATTTGTCTTGATTTTGACTGTATAATCATGGCTGGAGATTTTAACATCCATTATGGAAATCTTGAGAACAAAGGGACTAAGGACCTGATAAACACTCTGGACAATTTCGGGTTGACTCAACATGTAACAGAGCCCACACACAACAGAGGGAATATTCTTGATTTATTGATTTCCAAAGGTCTGAACATCTCTAAGGTTACTGTATGTGATTTAGGTCTGTCTGATCACTGCTGTGTTTTCTGTGAGAGCACAATTCCAGTACACACAAATGTTTTGAGGGAGGAGATCACAAAACGGTATATAACTGAAAATACTAGTGAGATGTTCAACCAGATTTTCTCACTGACTCCTCCCCTCTCAGGGGATTCAGTCAATGAACTTGTTAATAGCTTTAATTCCAACATGTCAAATATCATGGATAGTATTGCTCCTAGTAAGGTGAAGGTGATCTCTGGTAGGAAAAAATCTCCATGGAGAAACTCCATTGTGGTAAAGAACGGAAAAAGAGAATGTCGGAAATCTGAACGCAGGTGGCGGAAATCTAAACTACAGGTAGATTATGACATCTATAAAGAGAAACTTCACTTATATAATTTACAACTGAGCAATGCAAGGAAGTCCTATTTTTCTGACATTATTACCAAAAACTCCCATAATGCTCGGGCCTTATTTAATATAGTCGACAGGTTGACAAAACCCCCTGTGTCAGTGGCACCAGAACTTTACTCCACCAAAGCCTGTAATGACTTTGCCAAATTCTTCAGGGACAAAATCAAAAACATTAGACAAACAATTGTTTCACCAACTACAAGTTCAGGATATGAACCCTATCCACTAGAAACCAGTATAAACCCAATGGCTCAGTTTCAACCCATAAACAGTAAAGAACTGCAGGACATTCTATGTCAACTGAACTCCTCCTCCTGCTGTCTGGATATTCTACCCACAAGCTTTTTCAAAAAAGTTTCAAAGATCCTGGAACCAGCCCTGCTCCAGATTGTCAACTTGTCATTAACATCTGGTGTTTTCCCAGAACTACTGAAAACAGCTGTAATCAAACCTCTTAAAAAAGGACAGTCTAGACAAAATAATAATAATAATAATAATAATAATAATCTTTATCTATAAAGCGCATTTCATGGCGTGCGCCAGCTCAAGGCGATGTACATAAGAAACATAAAGAAAGAAAACATATAAACATTTAAAATAGACAATCAAATACCCATTAAATACCGGCCCCTCCCCACCCACAGTGCCCACCCCTGAAACATTCAAAAAGAAATCTGTGGCTTGGCTCTGCTGTACAGAATGGTATTGTTGGGATCCACTTAATCCAGGGGGACCGGTAACATACATGGGGCACCAGTGCGGCTCCCATCAACACCAGGAGGGCAGAGGGTCCACGCCACAGCTATTGAACCACGGTGCAGACCCATGCCTGCTGCAGTTAAAATGAGAGCCAACGCAACCAGGCCCCAAAGGATGGCCAGCAAAACCCCTGAACAAAGAGGATCCCATGAGGAAACACTGGAGCTAAAACAGCAACAACAACAAAAGAAATAAATAAAAAAAATAATAAAAAATAAATAAACACACGAGAGTAAGTGCAATTAAATAATTAAAAGAAACAACAATGATAAGAATAATGAATATAACAAACAGTTAAAAGTTTAAACAATAAATAATTAAGAAAATAAAGAGGTGTTTAAAAACTCAATTTTACTACATGAACATGAATAAAATCAACTAAATGCTAAATTAAAAAAATATGTTTTAAGCATTTTTCTAAAAACCTCTACCGTTGTAGCCGCCCTGAGGCTCTCCGGCAGGCTGTTCCACAAGCGAGGACCATAGTGGTGGAACGAGGTCTCACCATAGGTCACGGTCCTTACCCGTGGAACAACTAAAAGGCCAGTGCCGGAGGACCTCAGGGTCCGCAACGGCTCGTACCTTAAAAGAAAGTCCCCAATATAAGAAGGCCCAGTACAGTTAAGACTTTTATAAATTATTAAAAGAATATTAAAAATGGACCTGAAATGCACAGGGAGCCAATGCAGCGATTTTAAAACTGGTGTAATGTGCTCCTGCCTTCTGGTCCCTGTCAGAACTCGTGCCGCTGAGTTCTGGAGCAGTTGTAAATTATGAATCGGTTTTTTAGGTAAACCAGAAAGCAGGGCGCTGCAATAATCTAACCGACTAAAAATAAAAGCATGCATCAGCACCTCTGCACTAGCAAAAGAGAGGAATGGGCGGACTCTGGCAATGTTTCTGAGGTGATAAAATCCAGTTTTGATTACATTTTTGATGTGAGGGCTAAAATTTAGTTCAGAGTCTAAAAAGACACCCAAGTTTCTCACACATTGAGAGGGTTTAAAACTCTGAAGACTTGGTAAAATCATCTCTCTCTTGTCTTCAGGACCAGTTAGTAAAACTTCAGTCTTGTCCTGGTTGAGCTGTAAGAAATTATCTGCCATCCAGAACTTAATGTCAGAAATACAATTTAAAAGAGTATTAATAGGTTCAAGATCATCAGGAGACACGGCGATGTAAAGCTGTGTGTCATCAACGTAGCTGTGAAAGTCAATGCCGTGTCTCCTGATGACATCCCCAAGTGGTAACATATATAAATTAAAAAGTATTGGGCCTAAAATTGAACCTTGGGGGACACCATAACTTATCTCATGGCACATTGACAGCAGAGCAGCCACACCTGAGGCAGCAGAGCAGCCACACCTGAGGCAGCAGAGCAGCCACACCTGAGGCAGCAGAGCAGCCACACCTGGCTCAGCACGCTACGGCGGACGACGGCCCACTGTTCGGCAAGCAGCGACTACCGAGCCCGGAAAGCCCTCCTAACCCGGACCGCTATTCCCGGTGAGCGTAAACCAGCGCTTGTTGTAGCATGATACCTTCTACCTCTTTGGCTCCCAGCCCTCTTTCCTGCCCCACTTGTCATATGTTTAGTCAGGATCCCGCCTCATTTAGTGAAGACAATGGTCGTTGTGTTAACTGTAGTCTGATATCAGACCTGTTATCCAGGCTCGAACAGCTAGAAGCGCGTCTTAGCTCAATGGAAGCTAAACCAGCTAGCCATGTTGCTGTCACTCGGAGCGCTAGCCGCGCCAGTAAAGCTGACTTAGCTAGCATCCCACCGCCCTCTCAGCAGCCGGGGAATCCCCAGGATGAGTTTGTACCGGTGGGGAAAAAGCACAGAGCTAAACCTAAGCCCGCAGAGCGCCCGGAGCTCCCTGTACGGAACAGGTTTTCTCCCCTCAGTAACGCATCAACTGAACCGAAAACCCTGGTCATCGGCTCCTCCGTGGTCAGACACGTAAAGCTCAAGGGAGCTACAGTTAGATGTTACCCGGGAGCCAGAGTTGGTGACATCGAAGGAAACCTCCGAATGTTAGCCCAGAGTAAGGCGAGGTTCCGTCGGGTCGTAATTCACGCAGGTGGCAACGACGCCCGACGAAGACAATCAGAGATTCTTAAACTAAACGTAGAATCGGTGTGTAAACTGGCTAAATCTGTGTCAGACACAGTAGTTTTCTCTGGACCTCTCTCAAACAAAGTCAGTGATGAAATGTAAAGCCGCTTTTCATCTTTTAACCGCTGGTTAGCTAAATGGTGCCCAGAAAATGGCGTTAGCTTTGTGGATAACTGGAGCATGTTTTGGGGAAAGCCCGGCCTCATGCGCAGAGATGGCATTCATCCCGATTTGGACGGAGCGGCTCTTCTGTCCAGAAACATTTCTGTTAGCTTTAGCCATGCAGCCTGACAACTCAGAGAGGAGACCCGGGGAGAGAGCAGTAGTTTAAAACTCTCCCCTGAGCGGCATTTAACACCGATGCTAACCCCAAACAGGGCTAGCTCAGCAGTTCCTAGTGTTGGCTTATGTGCTGGAAGGCAAATGAACAGAATGAATCACAGTAACAAAAATTATGATGTCATTAAATGTGGGCTACTAAACATTAGATCAATTTCCTCAAAGTCCCTGTTAGTTAATGAATTGATTAATGATAATAAACTTAGCCTGCTAGCTCTAACAGAAACCTGGCTAAAACAGGATGATTATGTTCGACTGAATGAATCAACCCCCCCTAGCTATAATAACTATCAGAAATCCAGGATTTCTGGGAAAGGAGGTGGGTTAGCAGTAATTTCAGAGTCATGCTTGATCCTTAACATTAAAGTTAAACACATTTATAATTCGTTTGAGAGCATTGTACTGTCTATAAATATCCCAAACAGAAAGACTCAAAAAGCAGTTTTATTTATAATTATTTATCGCCCTCCCGGCCCGTATTCAGAATTTTTATCTGAGTTTTCAGAATTTTTATCAAATATTATTTTAGATTCTGACAAAATCATAATTACAGGAGATTTTAATATTCATATTGATGATTCCAGTGACTGTCTTGGAAACGCATTTGCGGCTTTATTAGAAAATGTTGGTTTCACACAAAATGTAAATCAACCTACTCACTGTCATAAGCACACCCTGGACCTTGTTTTAACTCATGGAGTTGAGATTAGCCAGCTGAATGTCCTTCCTCATAACCCCATACTCTCAGATCATTTTCTAATTACCTTTCAGTTTATACTAGAAAATGCTACTGCTCCAATAAATAAGAAAGAGCTTAAACGAACATTATCTGAGCGTTCTGTGTCCGAATTTAAACTCTCAGTCCAACCAATGTTTAGTAACATGTTGGATAAATATTCTCAGAGCACTTTAAGTCCCGCTGATAATGATCAGTTTGTCAATGATACCATGCAAGCCCTCAGAGGAACACTTGATGCTGTTGCCCCTCTGAAGCTTAAGCTTGTTAGACAAAACAGAGTAGCACCGTGGTTTAACGCTGAAACACGTTCCCTAAAACAAATAACTCGTAAATTAGAAAGAAAATGGCGCCGTTCCGGCTCAGAGCACTCTCTGAATGCTTGGAAATGTAGCCTCTTAAGTTATAAAAAATCCCTGCGTAAAGCGAGAACTCAATATTACTCAACTTTAATAGCAGAAAATGCAAACAATCCAAGATTTCTCTTTAGTACTATAGCCAGGCTGACCAGCAGCCACAGCTCGGTTGAACCACATATTCCTGCTACTATCAGCTCTGAAGATTTCCTTCAATTCTTTGATAATAAAATCTCAAATATTAGACAGAAGCTAAATGTGGTTATTCCCACTATCGACCCAAAGCAGGCAGAAGTCGTAGAAATAAAGGCATCCATAGAAACGTCTGTAACATTAGACTGCTTTACTGCTGTGGACCAAGCAGAAATAGCATCAGTTATTACGTCTTCTAAAACCTCCACTTGTCTCTTAGACCCAATCCCCACTAAACTTTTTAAAGAAATCTTCCCCCTTATTAGTGAATCCATATTAACCATAATAAATACCTCTCTAGAGACTGGTTATGTGCCTCAGTCTTTTAAATATGCGGTTGTTAAACCTCTTTTGAAGAAACCCAGCCTGGATCCTGACATTCTAGCCAACTATAGACCAATATCTAATCTCCCATTCATATCTAAAATCCTAGAAAGAGTTGTAGTAAAGCAGCTGCAGTGCCACCTACAGGACAATAATCACTTTGAAGATTTTCAGTCAGGGTTCAGACCTCACCATAGCACTGAAACTGCACTGGTCAGGGTTACTAATGACTTGCTATTGGCTTCAGAAAAGGGACTAATCTCTGTTCTGGTCCTGTTAGACCTCAGCGCAGCCTTTGATACCATCGACCACAGCATCTTACTCCAGAGACTAGAGCATGACATAGGGATCAGGGGATCTGCCCTCCAGTGGTTTGAATCCTATTTATCTGATAGATACCAGTTTGTTAATGTAAATGGACAGTCCTCTCATTGTACTAGAGTTAGCTACGGAGTCCCTCAGGGCTCAGTTCTAGGGCCCATTCTGTTCACGCTTTACATGCTGCCCTTAGGAAACATAATCAGGAAACATAGCATTAACTTTCACTGTTATGCAGATGATACACAGCTGTATTTATCCATTAAACCTGACCAGAATGACCACCTAGAGAAACTGAATTCATGCATCAGAGACATTAAGACCTGGATGACAATTAATTACCTCCTTCTGAACCCAGAAAAAACTGAGGTCATGATACTGGGTCCTAAACACCTGAGAGATGCTCTCTCAGATCAGATAGTCTCCCTGGAAGGTGTAAATGTTGCCTCCAATTCTTCAGTCAGAAACTTAGGGGTTTTATTTGACCAGGATTTATCATTTAAGGCTCACATATCTCAAGCTTGTAAAACTGCATTTTTTCATCTACGTAATATAGCTAGGATCAGGAATATGTTATCTAAAAGTGACGCTGAAAAACTCATCCATGCATTTGTTACGTCTAGACTGGATTACTGTAACTCTTTACTAATAGCATGCCCGAAAAGTTCTTTAAAAAGTTTTCAGCTTGTCCAGAATGCAGCAGCACGATTGTTAGCAGGAACTAGTAGAAGAGAACACATCACTCCTGTGTTAGCTTCTCTCCACTGGCTACCAGTTGAATCCAGGATCAAGTTCAAAATCCTCCTGTTAACCTATAAGGCTCTGAATGGTGTGGCCCCATCCTATATTAGAGATCTCATAGTTCCTTACCAACCAGTCAGAACACTTCGTTCACAAAATGCTGGACTGCTTGTAGTTCCTAGAATTTCTAAAAGTACAGTTGGAGGTAGAACCTTCAGCCATCAAGCCCCTGTTCTATGGAATAAGCTCCCAGCTCATGTCAGAGAGGCCAGCACAGTTTCTACCTTCAAAACTAGCCTTAAAACATTCCTCTTTGGACAGGCGTTCTGCCAGGCTAGCTAGTAATCAGAGAATATTCCCTCTCCTGTGGTCCTTGTGAGGCTAGATTAATAAACCAATATTGATGCGTTTAAATATAAATGTAGATTTTCTATCAGCGTTATTATTCAGATCGGCTCTGGGGTTCTGTTCTCTATTCTCATTTACTTCTCCTCTCTTCTATTGTATTTAGTTATCCATGCTTCTGTTGGTGCAGTTCCATTCACATGTTGTTCTTCTTTCCCACTCTCCTCTGGGGAGCGGGAGAGATTTCAGATCCCCGGTGGATCGCCCACGCTCCCACTCTTGGCCGTGGACCACGCCCCCGACACCATCCTGCATCTCTGAGTGAGAGTGATTCCTGCTGGGTCATCTGTCCTCCTGCTCCTCGTCGTGGACTGCACTTCTGCTTCATCTTGACTATGGACTTAATCATCACTCGTCCCTCAGCTTTATCTGAATGAACTCTTAGATACGTAGTTGTAGAAGCTAATTCTTCTTTAACTGTTCTGGTTTCGTCTGTCCGTCCTGGGATAGGATCTCTCCTTCATGTGGGAATCCCTAAGGTTTCTTCTTTTTTTCCTGATTCAGGTTTTTTTTAGGAGTTTTTCCTTACCGGGAGGGAGGGTCTAAGGGCAGGGATAACCAGTTTATGTAGTCTGTTTAGTTTTTAACAATTGTTTATATTTTGAAGCCCAATGAGGCAAATCTCTTTGTGATTTTGGACTATATAAATAAAATTGAATTGAATTGAATTGAATTTTGGAAGACCATGTATCCATATTGACAAAAAAATTGCACTCTGTAAAATAGGACTGAAGCCACTTTAAAACAGTGCCTGTAAGGCCCACAAGACTCTTAAGTCTTTGAAGTAAAATCTGGTGGTCTATTGTGTCAAATGCGGCACTAAGATCCAGTAGAACCAGCACAGTGAGCTTCTTTGAGTCAGTTAATTCTAAAATCAGTTACAATCTTTAAAAGGGCCGTCTCTGTACTGTGGTTTGTCCTAAAACCTGATTGATATTTCTCTAAGATGTTTTTCTCATTTAAAAATTCATATAGTTGATTAAAAACTATCTTTTCTATGATTTTGCCTAAGAATGGTAGATGGGATACTGGTCTAATTGTCTAAAATCTTGGGATCTAAATTGCTTTTCTTCAGCAAGGGCCTTACCGCTGCCGTTTTACATGCAGATGGGAAGACACCTGTCTGAAGAGAGCAATTCACAATATTTAAAAGCTCCAGCTCAAAAAATCCATAAAAAGATTTTAAAAGTGGTGTTGGTATAGGATCTAAAAGAGAGGTTGTTGTGGTAACTTGGGAAAAAACTCTACCAAGCATCATAGCATCAACCAGGACAAAACTCTCCAGTGTTTCCTCAGGTAATATCAGTGTTAGTGATCCCTTTGGATGATCGTTCTGTAGTGATAAGAGACTTAGTCTTATAGCACTGATTTTTCCTCCAAAGAGGTCTGCAAAGGTTTCACATGTCGCTTGGGAATAAGACATGGAATAATTGTTGGGATCTCTGTTAATTAAAGAATCAATTGTTTTGAAAATAATTTTGGGATTGTTTTTATTGTCTTTGATGATATTTGAAAAATAAGTTGTCCTAGTGCTTCTAATTTCGGAGTTGTAGAGTTTCAATTGTTCTTTTAGAATTACATAATCTTCCTTTTTTGTTGTTCTCCTCCATTTTCTCTCCGCTCTCCTGCAGTTTCTTTTCAGATTTCTGATTGATTCATTTCTCCATGGCGTTGTAATATTTGATTTAAGAATTATTGTCTTCACAGGAGCAACTGAATCAATAGCAGATCTTAGTCTATTGTTAAAATCATCAACGATAAAATTACATGATGCAGGTAAAATTGGAGCAGGAGTTTCTTTAAAAGTATTAGTGAAATTTGCAGCCACTTCGGGGGAGATATACCTTTTCTGTACAGTTCTCACCGGGGCCTCCTGTTGACCTAAAATGACCAAACTAAAATATATACAGTAATGGTCAGAGATTGCAGTGTCCACTATAGAGGACACACCTGCAGACAGGCCATAGGTGATTATCAAGTCTAAGGTGTGACCTCTGTTATGGGTGGGCTGTGTAACATGTTGCTCAAATCCTAAAGTGTCCAGGAGATTTAAAAACTCACAGGCATAGAAATCATTATCATTATCAACATGCAAATTAAAATCTCTGGCTAATAAAATTTTATCGTATCTTAAAAGGATTTCTGACAAAAATTCAGAAAATTCATTGATAAAAGAGGAAGGGGGATTTGGTGGTCTGAACAGTGTAATTGATAAAACAGGAGGGCTATTAAAAAGAAAAGCATGGTACTCAAATGAAGAAAACTCAGAGAGCATAATAACTTCGGTTTGTATAGCTTGCTGAGTAATTGATGCTGTCCCGCCACCTCTCTTACCTTCCCTAATAGAGAATAGAAACTTAAAATTAGACGGAGAGGCCTCGGTGAGAATGACTGGTGCGTCAGTGCCAAGCCACGCTTCTGTCAAAAACAAGCAACTTAAATCATTGTCTAAAATAAGATCATTGACAATAAAAGACTTATTAGAAAGTGATCTGACATTTAAAAGGCCCATTTTCAATGTCACAGTAGAGTTCAATGATGGGGTTGACAATGGTTGAGTGGATGGTTTCTGAATGTGCACTGCTTTAAGGTTATTAAAGTTTCTGTGAGATGGCCGAGGGTGAGTACTTGTTCGATTGGATATGACAGACTGTATGTGGAAGATGACGGGTGAGGAATAAAGTTCTAGGGCATTATCATCAGCGGTACTGAGGGGGAAAACAGAATTCTGAAAATGACCAGAGGTAGATTCTTGGGGAGTGTTTGGAGTTGGTTGTCAGTCAAGTGTAAAGCAGTGCACAGAATGTTGAATGTTACATATTAAAATATTATTTCCAAGGGGGCTGGGGTGAAAACCGTCAGAACTATAAAAAGAGGGGCAATTCCAAAAGAGATTAAAATTATCAATGAAGCCAAACCTGAAATTCCAGGAGGTGGACTGCAACCCTTAGGACCGACTGACCCATGTTCAACTGTTGTTCACATGGAACCCTTCTCCACTTCGGCCTTCAAAGTTCTCGTTTGAATATTTGCTACTAAAAACTCAAATGAACAACTACAGACCGATATCAAACCTGCCATTTTTAAGTTAGATCATTGAAAAAGCTGTTATCCATCAGTTAAATGAATTCCTAATAAAAATCAACTGCTATGATATCTTCCAGTCTGGCTTCAGACAGAACCACAGCACTGAAACGGCTCTGACCAAAGTGACTAATGACATACGTTTGAATACAGACAGTGGAAATATGTCAGTGCTAGTTTTACTGGATCTCAGTGCTGCGTTTGATACAGTCGACCACGCAATACTACTCAGATGACTGGAAAACTGGGTGGGTCTCACTGGGCCAGTACTAAACTGGTTCAAAACAAACTTAGAAAACAGGAAATGTTTTGTGTCAATTGGTAACTTCACTTCTGAGCCAATAGAAATTACATGTGGAGTGCCCCAAGGCTCCATCCTGGGACCACTTCTATTTAACATCTACATGCTCCCACTGGCCCAGGTTATAAAGAACAACAACATTAGTTACCATAGCTATGCAGATGACACACAGATATATATTAGACTGACACCAGGAGACCGAGGCCCTGTACAGGCTCTTGGTAAATGCATTGAGGACATTAATGACTGGATGTGTCACAACTTAATTAAACAAAAACAAAACTGAGGTTATTGTCTTTGGGGCTAAAGAAAAAAGGTTGGACGTCACTACAGAGCTTCAATCTATTCAACTAAAAACTACCAACCAGGCCAGAAACTTGGGTGTAGTGATAGACACAGACCTAAATTTTGATAAACACATTAAGGCAGTCACTAAATCAGCCTATTATCATCTCAAAAATATCTCAAGGATTAAAGATCTGATGTCTAAGCAGGACCTGGAGAAACTAGTGCATGCTTTCATCTTTAGTCGACTTGATTACTGTAACAGTGTTTTTACAGGACTATCAAAAAAATCCATCAGGAAACTGCAGCTTATTCAGAACTCTGCTGCTCGGGTTCTCACAAGGACCAAGAAAGTAGACCACATCAGTCCAGTTCTGAGGTCTTTACACTGGTTACCTGTCTGTCAGAGGATAGACTTTAAAGTTCTGTTACTGGATTATAAAGCTTTGAATGGTTTAGCACCAAAATACATGACTGACCTCCTGACCCAGTATGTACCAGCCAGACCTCTGCGGTCATCAGGATCCGGTCTTTTATCAGTTCCTAGAGTCAGAACTAAACATGGAGAAGCTGCATTCAGCTTCTCTGCACCACAGATCTGGAATAGACTTCCAGAAAACCTTAGATCTGCTGAAACACTCAGTGTATTTAAATCCAGGTTAAAGACTCACCTGTTCTCAGCTGCATTTGATTAATATGTATTCAAAAGTTTACGTCCGCACTGTCTCTCTATGCTTGTTTTAAATTAAAATCTTTTTACTTTCTTTTAATTTTATTTTAATGATCACATTTTTACTATTTCTTTTGATTGTTTCTTTTAATGTTTTATGTAACGCACTTTGAATTGTCTCTGTACATGAAATGTGCTATACAAATAAACTTGCCTTGCCTTACAATGCTTAAGACGTGTTCCACACATTTCCAACACTCCATTCTGGCTAAACAGCGTCTGTCAAACTTTCAGAGGGAAGTTGGCCTACCAGGTTACATCCTAATTTCACTGATTTCACAGTTTTTCAAAATGTATCTCACTTTAGTTTTTCACAATAAAACTTCAGGGAAATACATTGTTTTACATTGTTATTTGAACAAATAAGAAATCTTACTGACATTGTGTCAAAGAACAGCTAGTAGTTTTTTGCTATAGCAAAGATAAGTCATTTAATATGCTGTATATTTATATAATACTGTTTTATATGAAACATTTTATTGAACTGTTTATTTACCTTTTTAATAAATCGTAATGAAAGGTGAATCTCTAAATGCTCATGAACAATTCAATTCTTTTTTTATTTATTTGTTTTTTAAATAAAGTTAATTGTTGAAGTTTGTGTTATAAATTAGGATTCCAGTATTTTCACTTTTACAGCAAATGAATATAGTCATTATTGACCTTGATCACTAATAATAGTATCTAATATTCATAATAATGGTCTCTGCCACTGACATTAGAAATGAAGAAGATGTAAAGAAACAGGGCGACAGTGGCTCAGGTGGTAGGTCAGCCAATGATCGAAGGATAGACGGTTCGATTCCGGCTCCCGCCAGCCAAATGTCGTTGTGTCCTTGGGCAAGGCACTTAACCCTACTTGCCTCCTGTGTGGCTCCACTGGTGTGTGAATGGGTATGAATGTTCCGGTGACGGTCAGAGGGGCCGTAGGCGCGTATTGGCAGCCACGCCTCTGTCAGCCTGCCCCAGGGCAGCTGTGGCTACAGTAGTAGCTTACCATCACCAAGTGTGAATGAATAATGGATATACAATGTAAGCGCTTTGAGCGTCTGGAAAGGCGCAGATAAATCTAATCCATTATTATTATTATTAAACATTCAAACATGAGATATTCTGTCACAGTGAATGGACTAAAGCTCAGAAGAAGAAAACAGCTTTTAGCATGAAGATGGTCAGCATGCAGCAGGAGAACATCAACCTCATGTCTGCAGTTTAGTGTCAACACAACTTTGTCATCATATTGATCTGAACAAAACTGAAACATGGAGTCTGACCTCAGAGTCTGCAGTCTGCAGTCTGGACTCTCCAGAAAACCACGCAGATGAAGAAATCCTGAATCCTGGATGTTGTTGTAGCTCAGGTCCAGATCTGTCAGTCTGGACGGGTTGATTTTCAGAACCAAACCCAGTTCTTCACAGCTGATCTCTGACAAACTGCAATACTTCAACCTGAAATCAGACAGAAAAGTGTGTTCAGGAGCAGTGATGACAGCTGGAGTTCCAGCAAGTAAACAGTTTGATCAGATTTACAAGATCATTATTGAAACAGATCAGTTTCAGATCAATCATCATCACACAATCAACTCAACTGATGGGGAAAATATCAAACAATCATCAGTTTTTTCAAACAGCTGTAGAGCTTTTCTAGATTCTCTTTTTCATCAGTTTTTCAGTCAAAAGTTATTTTCTAAACCTGAACTGATCTCTTCCATAAAGACTGACTGAAGATTGAAACTTTGCTGACTCAGCAGAAAGAGTAATGTGTAATGACACAATGAAAGAACAATATTAGTGGTTGCTGCTGAGTTTGCACATTTCATCCTGACACAATGCTCCAACTCCAAATCCAAGCTGCTCAGACTCTCTCTACGTTTGTCAGCACATACAGTATCTATGTGAACAACTGTTCTATTTGATGAAGCTAAACTAAACATCACATAGGAGCGTCTGATGAACACCTTTAAATGGTAAATGGCGTATACTTGTATAGCGCTTTCTACCCTCCTAAGAGGGCCCAAAGCGCTTCACAGTCACAGACCCATTCACCCATTCACACACACATTGCTGCCATTTTCAGAGCAGCCTGCTGGAGATTTGGATCATTTTCTGGCTGCACTAAACTCCAGAAGTGCTGAGAATGCTGCAGAGATTTGATCTGAACATCATTGTGGAGATTTAGGACTTCCATCTCCACAGGATCAACAGAGAACAGGTCAGCATCTGTCCTGACAACTCACTGATGTCCACATCCAGAAAAGCTTCACAATAAATGTCACACAGGCTCCAGTTTCTCAAAGTCATAGAATCTGTTTGAAAACTCTTCTACCAGCTTGGACAGACATCACAATATCTGTAAACATGAAGAACTTTTTCTGTCCCTGAATGAACTTCCAGCATCTTTGATACTGAGAGGAAGAGATTAAGTCTTTAGTCTCTGATTTGCTGGATGTAGAAACTGAGCTTTACTTTGAAGGTCTTCACAGCTCTGATCATGTCACATATTTGTCTCCATCTTGTAATTGTTGCTTCAGGTTGTTCATTTTTTCTGTTACATCTGTCATGAAAACCAGATCCCATGACCTTTCCACAGAGAACCTGCTGGTGGATGATGCAATGATTGATCAGAAATGGAGGAAAGTCTGGGTCATTCTTGCAGTAAGCGATGAATCCTGAGTGACATCCTGTCATATCTGCTGCTCCATCAGTTGTTACAGGTGTGACTCCAGCTGTCTGACAGCATCTGCAGACAGATCTCTCACCCTCCACACCACAGTATTTGGACCAAGCTGGACGTCAGCAATGGTGGACAGAATCTCTGTCTTATTTAATGATCCTGGAATAATGATTCCACCACGACGGTCATCCGTCTCTTTGATGATCCCGCCATCAGTGAAGGACTTCTTGTTGGTCAGAATGTGTCACTTTAAATGATGATTCTGTTGATGGATTTCTTCATCTGTTCAGTGAAAAGAGACTGTTGTTTTTGAAGATGAGTCTTCAGTTCCTTTTATCTTTTCTGTGCAGTCTGCTGTCCATCAGAAAGTCCAGAAAAAAGTTGCTGTTAACAGTCAAGTAACATGGAGAGAAAATAGACTCACCACGATTTGTGCATGTGGAGTTCTTGATTACAAGCTATTTGTGTGTATTTTTTAAAGACTTGTGCGTGTAGTTTGTTTCAAGCTGGTGTAATTGTAAGTTGTGAATGTGTTAACTGTATTTTTTTTAATTTTGTAATTTTTGCAGTCATTTACAACATGTAATGTGTGAGTTACATATCAAGAATTATGCATGTACAAATCAAAAGTTAAGGTCAAATCAAGAATTACGTCCCAATAAATCAGGGTGAATCTGTTTTCTCTGCAGAGTAGAATGTCCTTAAACGTTACATCTTATTCCCACAACCACACTCACTCCTCCAATTAAACACACACTTATCTTTTACATTGGTGAAGCAAAAGTCAACTTCCCACTGTTCATGAAAATGATTTCTTTTATTACCATTTACTGGTGTGAGTGAGCTCCACCTGTCATTACTGCCGGCCTAGCTCTCTGTCTGACAGTCTACTCTAATGACAGACCGCACAGCAATGTTTGACTGACAGCTAGATGACAAACAGTCGTGTCATCTTGGGACAGAGGGATGGGACATTTGCAATTTTGGTCAGTGATCAACTTTATCAAGTGAGGAATCAAACTGGTTCTTATTTATAGACACATCACAGAGAACTACCGGTAGCATGAGAGACGAGTCTGAGAACCTGATCTAGAGTGTTTATTTCTGTGCTGTTTGGAATTATCTTCCTCATTATTTCACCTTTTAGAACCAACAAAAAGATATTTTAAAAACATGAATCAATCAAAGTGATCTGCTTGAGTTTAGAAATCTTTGTTTTCCTTCAGTCATTTCCAGATATTCTGGAAGTAGATCTGCAGTGAAGCAGAAACAGGAAGTAAAGAAGACACAGAAAAGCAGGAGACACATCAGCATGGTGGAAACATTCCCTCCTGTCTCCTTTTCCTCTTTTCCTTGACCTTGTTGGAAAAAGGTCATGGGATCAAGGAAAGGTTGTAGAGAAATTCATCAGACAGCTGAACTGACTCCAAGCTGTGAACCACAAATTGTTCAGAAAATCTTCCAGTGAAACATCAAAAAGTTCTTCACCTGAAACCTTCTTCTCATCCTTCAGGGAGTTCAGCTCATTTACTGACCTCAGAGTCTGCAGTCTGCAGTCTGGACTCTCCAGAAAACCACGCAGATGAAGAAATCCTGAATCCTGAATGTTGTTCAAGCTCAGGTCCAGTTCTGTCACTCTGGACGGGTTGTTCTTTAGAACTGCGCCCAGAATTTTACAGCTGATCTCTGACAAACTGCAGCCTCTCAACCTGAAATCAGACAGAAAAGTGTGTTCAGGAGCAGTGATGACAGCTGGAGTTCCAGCAAGTAAACAGTTTGATCAGATTTACAAGATCATTATTGAAACAGATCAGTTTCAGATCAATCATCATCACACAATCAACTCAACTGATGAGGAATCAAACAATCATCAATTTTTCAAACAGCTGTAGAGCTTTCCTAGATTCTCTTTTTCATCCGTTTGTCAGTAAAAAGTTATTTTCTAAACCTGAAGTGATCTCTTCCATAAAGACTGACTGAAGATTGAAACTTTGCTGACTCAGCAGAAAGAGTAATGTGTAATGACACACTGAAAGAACAATATTAGTGGTTGCTGCTGAGTTTGCACATTTCATCCTGACACAATGCTCCAACTCCAAATCCAAGCTGCTCAGACTCTCTCTACGTTCGTCAGCACATACAGTATCTATGTGAACAACTGTTCTATTTGATGAAGCTAAACTGAGGATTTCCTCAGCTCAGAGCCTGACCCCAAACATTGATGAACTTGAACCAACGATGAGACAAATATGAGTTTCTCATTAACATTTCGAGAACATTCACATTAGAGACGTCACGTTTCCACCACGCAGAAACCAAAATGACAATGCATTCATAGAGGATCATGTAGGGAGGAGGCTGATTAATCCAGAGGAAATGTTATTTACGTCGGTAGAGGATTTGGAGGACACGAGTCGACTGACTGCAGTTTCCCAATTCATTTTTATTTCAGCCATATTATAAATAGTGAGTTCTTCCAGGGACTCGCTATTAAAAAATACAGTTTTCTTTTCCTTATTTTAAACCCTTAACAATAGAAATTATTGATTGTCAACACTGTTAAAGCCTTTGAATTTATCCACCATCTAGCACTTATGTCGAACATTAGCTCGGTTGTCAGCAACGCTGCTTCCCATTGCGAAGTTTGCGAGTTCGATTCCCGGCTATGAAAAGCATTTTTATGCTTAAAAAAAGAATTCGCCGAATATTTTTTAAGTCTTGAGAATTAAAATTAAATAAATGCTTTTTTAACATATGCAGCTACAGTTTCTTTTTAGTGTGCAGTGATATCTGTGTGTGTGTGTGGAGGGTGGGGCTATTACAGAGATTACTGGTTAAATTAGTAACAAATCAAAAACCATTCCTTACTCAACAAGAGACAAAATAACCTTCCTGACATTAATTATTCATTATTAGAAATTATTCAAATAACTGCAGATATTTTCTCTTTCTGTTCTACCGCTGCAGCTGTGTTGCTTTTCTTGCAGAAAATCCGCTCCCATGGTCGGCATTTGCTTGAAGGACCTTATCAATTTCCGCCGCCGGAAGTACAAAACTCAGATGTTTGCTCTCGTTGCCATGGTGAATCGTGCTGTCTTTGCTCCATTGATCAGGGCTTTTAATGGTCGCGACGCTCACACCTGATTCTGGTTTAAACAACTTCAAGTTGATTGAATCAAACATTTTCAGCTGTTCTGAAACCGAAAACTCAGAGTTTGGGAATTTTGAGTCCAGTGACTCTAAGTTCAGGTTCGAACTCTAAATTTGTTGAACCTGCTTCTTGGAACGGGCCCCAGGTTAGAGAGTGCTTCAATATGAACCAAGTGTAGCAGCACGAGTCGTGGGGATTGTTGATCTACAACGCCACCTGGGCACAGACTTAAAATATAATTAGACGCATCATCTCTGACGTCACCCATTGACTTCCACAGTCCCTGAAATGAAGCCTGAATATTCAGCTCATGGCTGCAGCCATATTGGCTGGAGTTAACTCCGCCTCACACGGACGTTCCAAATATGGGGAAAAGGGGCGGGACCGAGTTCACCCGCTTTTCCTCCGGTTTGTTTTAGTTCACGCCCACAGCTCTGCCGTTTGCGGCTCCTCAATGCTAACGGCTAACCGCTTCAATTCTCCAGCAAAGCAGCACCGCGGTGGATAATTTACATCATGAATCTTTACAGGTGAGTACTTGGTGTTTTACACACAATCTGTAAAACGGTGGAAGTGACTTTTAGGCAACAATGAAAACGTATTTTCCCGTGGTACGAGTTTAGTACGAACTGTACATCCACTGTTTGAACCATAGACTGTATATAAAATAACTTTATTATGTATTATTTTTACAGTTTATGGTTTGAACATGTTATTTCTGTGGTCCTAAGATATCTTATTTAATAAGAGTTATTTAGTCTTAAGTTACTGTAGTCTTTATATACACATTAAAAATTCACCACAACAGTAATATGATTGTGTAAAACATAGTTTTTCTCTAGTGCTAAATCAAATTGTTGATATATGATCACATAATGGTGTGATTACAATGAGTATTTCTTTTTACTTCTTAGTTAAGTCAATCATGTCAACGTCTTGAAGCTGGAGCTAATATTTAAGTGAATCCTCTAAACACAGTCACAGTGAAGCAGAATGAACAAATATCCGTCAGAATGTGATGAACATCAGGTCTGAAGAGGTTAAACCAGGGGTCGGCAACCCAAAATGTTGAAAGAGCCACTTTGGACCAATACAATAAAAAATAAATATGTCTGGAGCCGCATAAATTGAAATGCCTCTTAAAAGTCTTACAATGAACGTAACACATGGAGAGAGTGTGTCGATTAATCATTATTTCTCCTGCTGCGTGTCCTCGCGTCATGTAAGCCTCAATTTTAGTCTCATGAGAAGTTAGAGTGAAATTGCAGCGTCAAGCTACCTGACATAAGCTGAATAGCCTCATAAAAAAAATATGAGCTTTTATTTTGGCATCCCTGAATGACAAAAGGAGAGGGGGTCCTTATCCGTCTCTCCCTCATTCTCACTCCAGGTGCAGGAAGAATTCAACCATAACAGGACAAAATCATAAATGCCAACAAATGTTCAACAGTCAGACAACAAAACACATTGAGGAAAACCCAAACTTAAATCCAATTCCAGTCAGACAGGCAAAGAATGGGTAACCCACAATTCCTTGCGCTGCCAGACCGACAGCAAGCCCAGCGTGCCTGAGACCATCACTACAATATGAATGAATTACAGTTTGTTTCATTCCTTTGATGAAATTAAAGAAATGCAATAAAGAAATATGATTTTTGTTGTTATTTTTATTTAGAGGATTTGAAAAAACCACAAGAATGGAATGTGCACCTTTAAGGTGCTTCCACACTGGCCGCGTCAATAAAGCGTACACTTTCAATGAAGAGTCAATAGAAACACGCGCACCAGAATTCCTGGCCTCCAAGTTTGGAGCGCGCGTGAGTCTTATAGTCAGACATTAAAAAGGACAGAGTTGTGAAAACAAAAGTCTTCAGAAAGATTTGGGAGATTTTCAACACTTATACTTTCGGTTCTCCCTGTTGTAGATGCAGATGAGCGCTAATGAACAGTAAAAATACAATAGAAGGAGAATATCCTCCCCGCCACGCACCGCACGCGGCCGGTGTGTGAGACCTGCACACCGGCCGCGCTCAGCAGGTGATATCCACACCGGAGATGCGCGGTCACGCACGCAGTGGCGGGAGGAGATTCTTCTTCTATTCTTCTTCTACTGTTCATTAGCGCTCATCTCATCTTGGTGTCATATTAACCTGACCGGACATAAACCGTAATGATTCATTTCTCCTTCGTGATCATGTTTGGCACTTCTGTGCTTTGAAGCAGACTCCGCCCACAAGCAGCTCCCGCGCTGAATCTTCAATCCGTTTCCACGCACATTCAGTGCGTGGAAATCTTGAACCGGATTGAAGATTCAGCGCGCTCAATGCGTGCAGATTTGTATGTGGAGCTCGTGACCCGACTTCAAAACCCGCGTAGCAACGTGCGCTCCAGACGCACGGGCAGGAATTCTGCGCGTTTGCATTGACTTTTCATTTCTTACTGAATTTTCTTTCAGTAGATAGAAATATGCTCTTTAGGATCATTTATTAGGTTCTTTAAATATAAAAACAGACAGTATTGTCATAGATGATGCTTTCTAACCATGACATGTGTAAAGAGGTCCCTACTTTGAATAAAGGAAAACTAATTCTGAATTTTTAATGATTAAGGTTTGTAATGTTTTGAATCATTTCATCTGCTTCAAAAATAAATTTTGTACAATCTGACTTTGACCCACATTTCCTTTTGTCTGACCTATATGCTAAAACAGGGAATAAACAGAAGAGACTGGTCACTCAGATATGTTAAACATGATTTTTATTGAATCACACACATCAGCAAGAGTCAAATTCATATGTTAAAATTAGAATTTTACTGCCTTTAAATGTAAATGCTGGATTATTTTGGATTATAAATCCACTCACCACCAGAAGCAGACCTGAAGAGGAACATACAAGACAAACATTAGATACAATTAAAAAAATAACATTTAATATACATTAAAATCACAAGACAAAGCTAAATATAACATGTACACATTTGTTAAAAATTAAATATTTAAATTATATGTTCTTATTAACTGAAAGTTTTCTGTCTTCACATTGTAACTTCACATGAAGAGATTCTGGTGTTACTGTAGCAGATCTGAATCATGTCCTTATATGTTATAAATTTGTGATTAAAGAAAATAACTATAAATAAAAATACTGAGAAAACGTCCTTTTTTGAACTTTTAACATAATAGACATTAATGTTGCTGAGAGAATTAAAAAAAATCGAATAACTGGAACTAAAATAAATAATCATAATATACATTAATGATTTATTTCCGGCAAATACAAAGTTATTAATTAGTACTTACCGGAGAAAAGACATCAGATGACTCCCAGAGAGCGTATTAGTACAGTTTACAACACGGCAGCAAGACAAAAACCCAAATATAACGCTCATGCTAAGACTAAATCTGTAGCAGACCAGCAAAACACCGGAGCACAGCTCCCAGAATCCACCGCGATCGTCACTTGTCAATCAAAGGCCGCGCCCCCTCATTAAGCGAAAATAAATGCTGTTTTTAAAAAAAATTACAAACTTAGAAAAAAATTCACTCCCCTCAGAGTTGTCATGGATCAAATATGCAGCCATTGATGAAATAAAAACTTTAAGCACCAGGCATTGAAGGGGTTTATTGGAGGGCTGAAAATGAGAATTTTAACATGGGAGTCTATGGGAATTTGCTCACTCTAAGCACCAGCCTCTCTGGTCAGTGACGGTACTGCAGCGTTTTGTTACTTCCTGGTTGGCTTCACGTTCCGCCTGCCAGTGTTGGGGGTTGGGTGGAACCAATGAAAACAGTCTGTTCAAATCCTTCAACACCGGAGCTTTAGCTCCTTTAGCTCCAGTGTTTAGGCTACATTCTTTCATCTCCCGTTAACACAATGAGTGTAATTCCAGTGGATTCTGAAGCGGAGTAAATAAGCCTCGCGCTGATACGCAGCTCTGTGCAGTTATGAAGTGTTTGTGTAATCCACGATTATTGGAGGACACTGCAGCGGAGAAAAGCAGCTTCGTGCTACAGCGCTCTCATTATGAGCGCTTTAAGTTACTAATATTGTGTATATCGGAGAAAAGCAGGAAAGAAAAGACGCTTTTTTTCCATGTCAGAATCAGCTGATACACGGTGATATTGAGAATGTAGAAGATTTATGGCAAGCAAAAAAGACATTTAATCACTGCAACATTATTGGTGTTTTAGGGTTAACTACGGTGGCCCTGAAGGTTAAATCACATAAACAAATTCATCAACGCAAAACATTATAAAGGTCTCAATGACAATTAAAAACGAAAATCAAAAAACTTGAAGTTTTAGAAATCAAAACAAAATTCCACAAACTAGAACGATTCTAAAAAATAAAAAAGTAAATATTTCAAAAAACAAAAGTAAATTTCAAAAATCATAATGAATGGCTCTGTACTGATCACAAAACATTTAAACGTTTTTTATTTTTTTAGTTTCAGCATTTTAAAGTCCTACTCCAACTACATTTGATCTGTTTTCAAAGCGTTTTAAAGTGGTCTTTTAATTATGATTCTGCTGTTTTAAGCCAAAATCTAAAAACATTTTCTAGGACATAGTTTCTGCAGAGCGACAGGAGTTCATTAGAAATTCCCCTTGGAGTTTTGGGCGGCACTGTTGGTGTGAAGTAACCCTCACGCTGATATCTGATGAATTCTTTGTTTACTCGCTGTCTCTCTAGCTTACAGCCCCTCACACCCCAAGCTAACATTAGCGTGCAACAAAGATAGTGAGCGATATCACAGTTACAATTTAGATCCAGATCCAGCTCAGACCAGGAAATTATAGGCAATTTGTTTTCAAAATGAGTTAATCTCCTAGACACAGCACTCGGCATGAAAGGTGTCTTCTCTCTCACCACAAGAGGAAGTTTCCGCTTTTAGAGCAGCTCAGAAGAGCGGAGTCTACCAAACCTGCCATGAAACAAAACAGAGACGGAAGCTGATTGTGTTCTGTTTGTGGTCTAGCTGCTCACTAAAGGCTTAACTCCAGAAAAAGAAGAAAAAAATCCACATTTCTTTCAAAAGTGCAACACTTTACAGCTACAGCTGAGGTCTGTGTTGGTTTCCGGCTCCGTGTTACATGTCAGCGTGACAACAAGCCTCATCACGGACAGTGTTAATTTCGTTGACGAAAAATTTTCGTCATCGTCTTCGTCAACGACATTATTTATCCAACGAAACGAAAACGAAACAAAAACTCCCACCCAGACACGAAAACTTTAACTAAATTGATAGACTTTTTCGTCAACGAATAAAAACGAAACGAAAATACTCTTCGAAGACGACATCCAATCATAATGACTGCTGGTGGAGGAGGGCGGGAGCAAATGCAAAGCGATCCAATCAGAACACGGAGCCCTGCAGCACGCCCGGGAAGACGCTAATTCAATGAATTGTGTCTGTGATAGAGGTGAAAAATGTCTACTCCAGGTAGAAAAAGAAGAGCACATGTAGGGACAAATGTTATATTTAACGCGACCCTCAACAAGACATTTTGTGGAGCGACCATCACAGGTAAAAACACAAGAAAACCTGAAGTGACGTTTGCAGAAAAGCCAGCCTGAAATCCACGCAAAGGTAAACATACAAACACGATTATTTCCAGTGTATTGGGCTGAATCCGAATTCTCCCCCTAATGTCAGTAATTAGTTTTTGTTTTAGCATGACGTTTGTAAAGTTATAAACCGATGTTTAGGTGTATTTCCGAGCGCTATCAGCTCTGCTGCTTCTTCAGATCCACAAGCAGTGTTACGGCCCCTGGCTTGCTAAGCCTGTGTGTGTCTGTGTGTATATATATATATATATATATATATATATGTATGTATGTATGTCTGTTTGTTTAGCTTGTTTACAGCTTCCTTGAAAGGCCTGCAGTGGTTGCTGTTGGCTCCGCCTCCTTCAAGGAAACCATCTCTCCTCCCTCCACTCACCTTCACCAATTACCAGGCCAGGACAGGAGGAGATAAAAGAAGAGGCCCAACCTGGATGAGGTGGCGGCTGAAATTCCAGAGGGAATCCGTTTCCTCAGCCTGCCCCTGTTGTCGGCCTCAGCTGATTTAAGCCTGTTTTGCCTGGTGTTGCCCTTCCTGTTAATTTAGTTTTGGGACTTTGGTTTTGCCTGAGGTTGTGATTTGCTTTTTGGTTTGGTATTTATGTTAATGTCTATCTGATGCTAAAAAGCCTGAGATTTTAAGTTTGAAATTATTCTCCCCTCATTATTGGCTACCTGTGTTGGGTTTAGTTTAAGGTTTTTTGTAATAAACGGCCCAGCTGCCAATCTTATTTGATCCCTCCCGGTTTCTTTTTTTCTATATGTTGCACCTTTTTCCCTTTGGGACGTAACAAGCAGTCACCGTTTAATCTCCAACTCCATCACGTTACGTGACAACAGCCGGCGGTGGTATTACAGTTCACCACACATGCTGTTCAAGCACATATAACATGCTCACAGGTGTCCTGGACAGCTTACTCCCTAGTAAATGTTTTTTATGCATTTTTACACTTGCCTACCTCCTCAATACAAGTTTTTTTTTTTACATTCAGACATTTATAATGAGGCTGATGTTATTTACACACATTTACATGGCCAGTAGAGAATATGATGGAAATTCATGTTTTGTCCACATGTAATACGTGCAGCAGGATCCCGTTGCTGCATTTTAAGTTTGTGCAAGGTTGGATTTATTTTGTTGGCCGAACGTATTTAAAAATAAACTTAAAGTCCCATTAACTGTCACGCTCCTAAATGTGTGAAATGTGTTCTCCACATTTGACCCATCCCCTGGTGGCGCCGTAAGCTGCAGAGACAGCCGCACTCAGGAAACATTTGCTTGTTTAACCCTAACCATAACCATAATCCTAACCTTAACCCCTTTGCTCTGGGTCTGTGCGACTGAGAAAAAAGTTTATCACTGGCCGCACGTTTTTAAGTACAAATAGACACTTTCTTATTGGAAATGGGATGGAATTATCATTATTTTTTTCTTTTAATGTGTTTTAAGTTGTTGAAGCTGAATTCGCAGAAATGACACGTTTGGAAAGCAAAGTGAAGTAAAATGCTTTTTTCAAATTAGTAAAATCTTTGCGTGTTATTCATATGATTATACTTAGTAAATTTAATTAAAGTGCTTTACCTTTATTTATATTTTTGTTGGCTAAATATCTATTGTAATTTAGTCGACTAAACTTTGACTAAAATTAATAGAATCAACATGACTAAATTGCAACTAAAACTAAACCCTATTTTAGTGAAAAGACTATGACTAAAACTAAATTAAAATTCTCCGTCAAAATTAACACTGATCACGGATCAAATAGTCCGCTTTTTGTGAAAAAATGGGCTAAACCGAAGAAAGAACAATAATGAAGTATTAAATATTCATTGAATATTTATTTATTTTGTAAATGACCGTTGTATGTAAGGGATAATACCCAACAGTGTGCATTATGAGAAATTAATGCACGACGCAGAGACCTGAACCGTCCGACGCAAAGCGAAGGACAGTTGCTTCCGCAAAGTGGAAATAGTTTGTAGGAGTATGTTTGAAGCTGCAGCTGCCCTGTGGAATCTAGCATTATAAGAGGACATTATCAGAGATTTTCAGGAACTTTTAGAAACTTTAATTGATTAAATTAGCACAGAAATGTGAATTTAGAAATAATCTTGAATTTCATTGTGTTGAAGAAAACTCAGAACTTTTGATGAAGATCAAAAATGGAAATTTTTTTTCAGTAACTTGTCAGGTGGTGCATGGTGATCAATTCAGCTTTTTTTCATTAAAAAAAAGACTTCAGCTAGTGTTACAACAACTGTGTTGGATAGATGTAAAACAGGGGTAAGGAACCCTGGTCCTCGAGACCTTCCTGCATGTTTTCCAATATACCCTGCTCTGGCATGTTCTTATTGGCTGGACACACCTAAACCAGGTAATTGTTTGAGTCCCTACTCATGACTGATTACCTGGTTCAGGTGTGTCCAGCCAATAAGAACATGCCAGAGCAGGGTATATTGGAAAACATGCAGGAAGGTGGCTCTTGAGGACCAGGGTTCCCTACCCCTGGTGTAAAACAATGTAAACATTTGTGAGCTTCAGTATGGTTTCCTTCCAAGAAAGAGCACTACTGATGCAATATTTGCTTTGAGGATGTTGTTACAACCTACAAAAGTACAGAGAAAGTCAGAGAGAGCTCCACTATGTCTTTGTAGATCTGGAGAAAGTTTATGACAGTGTGCCCAGAGAGGAACTGTAGTATTGTATGAGGAAGTCTGGAGTGACAGAACTATGTGAGAGCAGTGCAGGACATGTATGAGGGCTGTAAGACAGAGGTCCTCCCTCATGCTTTGGTCTGCAGCTACTGCATCCTCACTGCAGCTAACACTTCACATCTGCTGAACCAGTAAAGTCCAGTTTCTGACTCACAGACTCTGGTTCACATTGGAAACTGATTCACACAGAGGAATGTCCTCAGAAGGAACCTAGTTAATCATTCAAGAGAACAGAAGACTGAGACACTCTTACAACCTGGACCACTGATCTCCTGATATAAGCATAAAGTAGTCCAGGTGAGGAATCATCTAGAATGTATTCAGTTTCTTTATTAATTGGTCTTCATGGCTGAAGTTTTGTCTCAACTGATATTTTCAGAGGACATTTATGGAGCTGGAGTTTTGTTTCCCCACATCAGCTAATCAGAACAAACCTGCTTATGATTTTCATTCTTTAAAAATATTAAGTTTAATTATTGAGTAGAACTATAAACATAGTGCTTCTTTTGACCCTTTAGCCCCGCCCCAGTCTTGTATAAAAACTACCTGCAGAGGCTATTCTATCTAGCCCAGCAAAGATTTTGTCTTTAGAAGCATACGGACTGAGAACTAAAAGCTGACCTAAAAACTATGTGAACTGAAAAACCTGGTGCTGATCTGAACCAGTTCTGTGGGAAAAAACCTGTCAGTCTGCCATAGTTTGACCTCCTCAAACCTTTTCATAAGGAGCTGCTGCTCTATGGGTCAGACATGTACTGCAATGGTTCATTCATTCATCTTCTTGGCCACTTTGTCACTTTCGGAGTCGCCAGGGGTGCCGGCGCCTAACCCGGCTACTGATGGGCAAAGGCAGGGTTCACCCTGGAATTGCTGCCAGTTTGTCGCAGGGCCTCAACAACACACCCATTCACCCCTAGGGGTAATTTGGAATCACCAATGAACCTATGAAGCATTTTTTTGGACAGCCGGAGTCCCTGGAGAAAACCCACGCATGCTCGCGACTAACATGCAAACTCCATACAGAAAGGTCCCAGTTGGTGCTTCTGTTTTAAACCCCCTGCATGGATTTGAACCAGGGCCTTCTTGCTGTGAGGCAAGAGCGCTGATCGGGCAGCTGCAACTGTTTGTCTTTTTAAATCTGCAGTTCTGTGATTGATTCGTGTTTTCTTTCAAAGAACACAGAGAACATGAACTTAATACAGAAATCTACACCTGGATGGACTTGGGTTTTCATTTTTAGTCTGGTGTGAAAAACCCAGGATAACATTTGTAACCATCAGGTAAAGAAAAAAAGGATTTTTAAGTCTGGCAGATTGCTGTGATTTTTTTACAATGTATGCAACAGTCCTCTACTTTTTCTTCTTTTCTGACATCTGACGCTTTCTATTGAAAAACAGGAAAAACAGAAACCCTGGGAAAACAGTTGAATGAAATCTGACCTGAGACTCTCCAGTTTACAGTGTGGACTCGCCAATCCAGCAGACAGAAGATTCACTCCTGAATCCTGCACGTTGTTGAGACTCAGATCCAGATCTCTGAGTCTGGAGGACTGAGAGCTGAGAACTGAAGACAGAGCTGCACAGCTTCTCTCTGACAGATCACAGTGATCCAGTCTGAAGAAAACAAAGACAGACAGCAGTTATTGAATCTTTTGTTTTTCACTCAAATTCATTTGTTCACTGAAGGTGATTTTCATGAGAGTTCTTACAGAGATTTGTTGGAGGCTTTGATCACTGGCAGCAGCCTCAGAAGAGCCTCCTCTGAACGAGAGTATTTCTGCAGGTCAAACTCTTCTAGATCTTCTTCTGATGACAGTAAGATGAAGACCAGAGCAGACCACTGAGCAGGAGACAGTTTATCTGTGGAGAGACGTCCTGACCTCAGGAACTGTTGGATCCCCTTCACTAGAGAACCATCATTCAGTTCATTCAGACAGTGGAACAGGTTGATGCTTTTCTCTGCAGACAGATTCTCACTGATCTTCTCCTTGATGAACTGAACTGTTTCCTGATTGGTCTGTGAGCTACTTCCTGTCTGAGTCAGCAGACCACATAGAAGACTCTGATTGGTCTGTGAGCTACTTCCTGTCTGAGTCAGCAGGCCTTGTAGGAGACTCTTATTGGTCTGCAGTGAAAGACCCAGGAGGAAGCGGAGGAACAAGTCCAGGTGTCCGTTTGCACTCTGTAAGGCTGCATTCACAGCACTCTTGAAAGAAATACTTTGTTTTAGTTTAAAGATCTTGGATTTCCTCTTTTGTTTCATGAGGTTGGTTCCAGAGTTGATGAAGGTCAGGTGGACATGAAGAGCAGCCAGAAACTCCTGAACACTCAGATGGATGAAGCAGAACACCTTGTCCTGGTACAGGCCTCTCTCCTCTCTAAAGATCTGTGTGAACACTCCTGAGTACACTGAGGCTGCTCTGATATCGATGCCACACTCTGTCAGGTCGGATTCATAGAAGATCAGGTTTCCTTTCTGCAGCTGCTCAAAAGCCAGTTTTCCCAGAGACTCCATCATCTTCCTGCTCTCTGGACTCCAGTGAGGATCTGTCTCAGCTCCTCCATCATACTTGACCTTCTTGACTTTGGCCTGAACCACCAGGAAGTGGATGTACATCTCAGTCAGGCTCTTGGGCAGCTCTCCTCCCTCTCTGCTCTTCAGCAGATCCTCCAGAACTGTAGCAGTGATCCAGCAGAAGACTGGGATGTGGCACATGATGTGGAGGCTTCGGGATCTCTTGATGTGGGAGATGATCCTGCTGGCCTGCTCTTCATCTCTGAATCTCTTCCTGAAGTACTCCTCCTTCTGTGGATCATTGAACCCTCTGACCTCTGTCACCATGTCAACACACTCAGCAGGGATCTGATTGGCTGCTGCAGGTCGTGTGGTTATCCAGAGGCGAGCAGAGGGAAGCAGGTTCCCCCTGATGAGGTTTGTCAGCAGATCACCCACTGAGGTGGACTTTCTAGGGTCATTTAGGATCCGAGTCTTGTGGAAGTCCAGAGGAAGTCGACACTCATCCAGACCATCAAAGATGAAGATGACCTGGAAGTCTTCAAAGCTGCAGATTCCTGCTTCTTTGGTTTCAGGGAAGAAGTGATGAACAAGTTCCACCAAGCTGAACTTCTCCTCTTTCAGCACATTCAGCTCTCTGAAAGTGAATGGAAATGTGAAGTGGATGTTCTGGTTGGCTTTGCCTTCAGCCCAGTCCAGAGTGAACTTCTGTGTTAAGACTGTTTTCCCGATGCCAGCCACTCCCTTTGTCATCACGGTTCTGATTGGTTCTTGTCTTCCAGCTGGGAGTTGAAAGAGCTCTTCTTGTCTGATGCTGGTTTCTGCTCTGTCTGCTTTCCTGGATGCTGCTTCAATCTGTCTGACCTCATGTTCTTCATTCAGCTCTCCAGTTCCTCCCTCTGTGATGTAGAGCTCTGTGTAGATCTCATTCAGAAGGGTTGGGTTTCCTGCTTTAGTGATTCCCTCAAACACACACTGGAACTTCTTCTTCAGACCAGATTGGACTTTATGTCGACAAACTGCAGCAGCAGATCCTGAATGAAGACAACAAACAGAGTAAATAAACTCTCTGCAGCCTGAATGATGAGGGTTTGAATCCATGTGGTTCCATGTGTTGAGACATCAGTAAATCTTCATTTATCAGCAGCTGAAACCTTCAGAGAAATCCTCTTACTGCTCTGCAGTCGATCAGCCAGCTCCTCCTGCTTCATTCTCCTCAGGAAGTTCTCTGTGATCTTCATCAGTGACTCTCTGCTGCTCCTCTGCTCTTCATCTTCATCCTCCTCCTCATCCTCCCTCTGACTCAGAAGCTTCTGGATCTTCTTCAGCTCCTTCTTCACAAAAGTGACAATGTTGTCCTCCAGCAGCTGCAACAGAATTCTAGATGAATGAGCCAATCAGAGTGAAGTCATGGAGCCAAACATCAGCTCCATGTTGGACACACTGACAATCCACTGGTCTCCAAAGTGCAGCATGGAGATGACTGTGGACAGAATGATGGAAAAGCAGTTGTTGTTCATGTACAGACCAGAAAGATGGAATCCAGCTGTGTTTGATGCTGCTGGACAGACGGACCACTGGGAGTCTCTGAGCTCTGCTGGTCCACTCTGTGGAGAATCAGAACCATCAGATCCATTCTGTCTGTGCTGGGAGGATTCAAATAAAACTAACTTGAGTCAGATCACTTCACAAAATCACAGCTAGAATGTTACACAACAAAAGTCAGTTCCTATTAACTTTACTGTAAAAAGGCCAAGCTTACAAAAATGTAAACATTTTCACAGTGACTATGTGGTTTCATTTTAAATCTATTCTATTAAATCGATTCTATTGGTTTACTTCATAGTAAATATACAAATTCACATTAATTCTCAGACTGTCCAAATTCTCAGTTATTTCTTGCAATATTTAATCTCTCAGTTATCAGATTAAAAAGCAATAATTTGAGAGAGAAACACATCAACCACAGTGTTACTGCTTTATGTTTCCAATTTAGGATCTAATTAAAGTTGAATATGAAAATCCAACAACACGCTTTAGTATGATCTTTGTGTCTGCACCAATAATTAACTACCAATAGTAAAAGCTGAAAACTTCTCATGAGTCAATGGGATTGGTTGAAATTTAAAAGAAGAGAATTTCAAAATAAAACATTCTCAAAGACTAAAAGGAGGAAAGCAACAGAGAACTAACTATTGTGAAGAATCCTTGAGAAAATCTAAACTATCAACAGATGAAATTATTGAATTAAATAAACTACAAAACCAACTGGCTAAAATGAGCAAAATTCTAAAGATACAAAGACTAAAGATAAAGGCTAAAGATACAGAATCTTATTCAATGGATCAAAGACTTGAAAAAAATATTTTCCCCCAAAAAAACAAATCAACAAACGGTTAGAAAACTCTGGTTAACAAAGTGAAATGTAACTTTTACAATATGAATCCAGATGTTTCATTTACATCATTAAAGGCTGTTAATGAATTGTTGATTCTTAATTTCACCAGTTTATCGAAGACCTTTAAAACAAATAAACAGATGTTGCTGTAGTAATAATGACCTCTGGAGGGTCAGCTGACCTGAATAGTTAATAAAGTTATTCCACACTTATGAAGAACATTAGAGAGATATTGTTAGATTGTTTAGATTGTATCTCAGCTGGTAATTGAGCAAAAGGTATCAAGGGTTAATCAAATAATTCCTCTATTAAGGACACATTATAATGACGTCATTGGAGGTAAATTCCTTTATTGTTAAATGATCATTAAATATTAGCTCTGGTTTCTGCAGACTGCCTAAATAGAGGACTCAGAGATGTAGTGGATGATTGTCAGTCAGCATTAACATTATAAAATAATATCATTAACATATTTGACAAAACAGTTTCTTTTCTGATCCAAACATTTGTCCAGATCAGAAAATGTTCAAAGATTCATTTCTGTTTAAAGTTTCTCCAACATCTCTGATCTCAGAGACTCTCAGAAGATCAACTGAAAAGATCTGATCACACATGATGATCCAAGAGAGTCTGATCAGAGAGATCAAGAACTGAACCAGAACTCAAGTCATTCATCTGAAAACTATTGATCATCTGAACTATTATCCAGACTCCTTTAACTCTGACAAACACTTACTGTTCCACTGCTGAAATGATGGACTTAAAGTCAGGAACCCAATCCTTTGATCTGTCACTCCTGAAGGACATACAGCTGGATCCAGATCTCTGTTGGAACCTGATGGGAAAATGTTTGTTTTATTAAAAAGTAATTAATTTTGTTAAATGGCGTATACTTGTATAGCACTTTCTACCCTCCTTCGAGGCCCCAAAGCGCTTCACCGTCACAGACCCATTCACACATTCACACACTGGTGGTGGCTCCGCTGCTGAACACTGGCGCCAACCTCCCACCAGAGGCAATTCGGGGTTTAGTGTCTTGCCCAAGGACACTTCGACATATGGACGGGCAAGGCAGGAGTCGAACCAGCTCACTTCTGATCAGGAGTCGACCGCCCTACCACTGCACCACGGCCGCCGATGTTGTAGATGTTAAGATAATTTTTCATGTGTGAACTATTGATGTCAGACCATGAACAAACTGGTCTGTTAAAATTGTTCTGACAACTGATAGATGCTGCGTCAATTTATCTAATTTAAGTTTAAAACATGTTTTTGACAAACACTTACTGTTCCACTCCTGAACTGATGGACTTGAAGTCAGGAACCCAATCCTTTGATCTGTCACTTCTGAAGGACACACAGCTGGATCCAGGTCCAGGTCCAGATCCAGATCCAGGTCCAGGTTGTTTCCTGTGGAGAATGGCGGTTGCTGGTGTGAGTGCTGAGCTCTGACATGGAGAAGAGTCCTGGACAGTTAGAGATGTTCATCTCACCTCTGAGCTTTGCTCTGGCTCTCATCTTCCCCACACAGAGTGCTTTTAGAGGGAGGGGCTCCCTCCTGTGTGTCCTCACACTGATCCATGCTGCTGGATTGACTGGATCCACTGGATCAGCTCACACACACCTTCTTCCAGCCTTCATCTGCAGAGGAAACCCTCATCATCAGCTCCGATCCTCCTTCACTAACAGATCAGCTGCTCCTCCACTGATGGGCTCTTCTCTTGTGTTTCCTCTCATTCTTCCTCTGACTGAGATGTAGAAACCAGCAGTTCTGGACTCTGATTCAGTGATTGGTTGAAGAGAGTTCTGCATCACTGTTGAAGCTGCTGAGAGCAGAACTTAGAAGAACCTCCAAACAGAGGAACATGATTGATGCGATGTCACAGAGAATCAGTCAACGAGCTTCTGTCTGTGTTCAGCTCTACACTTCCTCCGTTTAAAACTGCCCCTCCTCTCTGCTTTTTGACCCCCCCACACTAACGTAATCTCATTTCTCTTTCAGGTGATCTCCAATGACCTTTAACTGATGAACTTTTATTTTTGAACAGAAGAACGAGTTCAAGACAAACTTCAGTCTCTGCTGCTCTTCTTCCTCACAGATGAGATCACATAGAAACATCACTGAAGGAGAAGACGACAGAAAACACAAAGACTCACCATGAAGAAGAAGAACGTTGGAGACGAGGTCTCCTCCTGCTTCGTCATGGAGAAAACGAAAGTAACTTGCGTAACTACAGTTCTCTGAATCCTGGAAGACCAGCAGAGACGGTTCCTCAAGCTCCACCTCTTTCTTGTTTCAGTACAATTTCAGGAAAAAGACTTGGTTTTATTTATTATTAAGGGGTGAAAGTCCAGACTGCAACGCTCCAGATCTGCTTCCTCATTTCAACTTCCTCATTTCCTGATTCAGGAACACCTGAACAGAGCTCCGCCCCCTCTAAGCGTGTTTGTTTTAGCCTCCTCCTGTAATCAGACACCTGAAAGAGTCTCTATGCTTTACAGGAAATGACATCAGTGTGTTATTATTCAACTTGGGACATGTCAGGACTTTGTAGGGGAAAAACAGACGAGAGTAAAATAACAGAAGAATGTGAGTAAAATCACAGGTAAAGTCAACAACAAAGACTGCAGCTGAACTCTCACCATGTCACACATCTGCTGTCTGCTTGTTCAAATCTCCTTCCAGGTTGTGTGTAGAAATAAGTGTGTTTGAAAATGTTCTGTCTGACTGTTAAAGACCCACAACAACACAACATGGTAGCAATTGTCCCCACCAGAACCACCGGAACCAGAGACTTCTGTTTTTCTGCTTCAATGTGAATCATGTGAACAAAGAATTGAAACAGTGATGAACAGTGATTGAAACAGATGTGACAGAATGTTCCTCATAACAGAGTGTTTGAACGTCTGTAGATTATTCATAAAAAATAAAGGTTTCCTGCAGCTGGGAGGATCTGCTCCAGGAATGAAGGAGTGCTGCCCCCTGCTGGACAGCTTTATGATAGTGAATGGATGGAGTCCGTTCCAACAGATCAGATCAACTTTCTGCTCTTTACTAAAGGGGGGGGGGATCTAAAAAGATTCCACTCTGCTGCAGTTCCTGATGCTGCTTGGTTGAGTTCTTCAACATTGAAACATTCCTCTTCTTGGTTTCTAGAGTAGAAAACTGCTCTCTCTGATCTTTGATCTTTATGTTCCAAAACAACTCGAAGACCTGCAACTCCCTGAAAACATCACTAAGTCTGACTTTCATTGTTGCTGTTAAGTGTCGAACACGTGAATATAAAGAACCATAGAAATATATAACTAGATCAGGGGTCTGTAACCTTTAATCCTAAAAGAGCTAAAGGGCTTTTTTCTCACAGATCAAAACATTATAGGAGCCGTTAAGTCTTAATTCACCTTTTTGAAAATTCAGATGCATTCATATTGTTGATACTTTTTAAAATATATAAATTATATTTACCTCTTTGGGCATAAATAAACAGAAACAGATGGTGGAAAATACTTTCTAAATGTGGAATGAGTTTTTACTTCCTTTCAAAATAAAAGACATCCTGTGTCTCATAGGATCATCAAACTATCATCATTTTCCCTACTTCCTGCTGTTGTTAATCTTTACAAAAACACCTTCATCGGTTTATCATTCAATAAGAATAGTACCTAAAATATGTTTTTAACAAGTCCTTTCTGTATAGGTAATAAATATTTTTGTGAAACATAAAATGTGCTTTAAACTCATAAAATAAGATCAAACTTCACACATGTCAGCAAGGGTGTAAAAAATAGTTTCTTACTGTTCTATGAGCAACTCAGCCATAACTTTATGAACCTAACCTAAATTAAAATAATGCCAACTATATGACTAATAAAAGTCCAAGCCACTTTCTTTCTTCAACCAGAGAGCCAATATTGGGGGTTAGAAGAGCCACATTAGACTTAGACTTGGCTTTATTGATCCCTTTGGAATTGCACCCTTGGGGAAATTAAGTTTTTCAGCAGCTTACAGAAGTATACACAGTAAAAATCTCAATGTACAATAATAAAGTACAACAACATAAAGAAGAGCAAAGTATGTATGGCGGTATGAAAACAGTTTTGAGTGTGTGATTGAGTTATTGCACATGTTAGGTTATTATATAGTGTTAATTATTGCACTTATACTTATACACATGTGGCTCCGGAGCCTCAGGTTGCAGACCCTGAACTAGATGGATCATCTTGTGTCGCGCATAGACGTCTACTCTCGAAGCCTAGATTGTCAGCTAATAGTCACCACTGTATTGGCAGGAGTTAACTCCGCCCAATTCAGATGTACCATGGGGGAAAGTGGTGTGACTAATTTAGTCATTTTTTTTTCACTTTTTTGTTGAACAAACCAATAGTTTATGCTCTTTGAAGATCCTCCAACGCTTACCGCCTGTCATATGTGAAACTGACCATCTGCTTTTGCTCTTTTATGAACGTCTTCCATTTATCCACACAGAGGTGAACTGATATTTGGATCATCGATCTTTATAATATGTCGTTTTTAAACGACAGAAATGCAAATGACATTTACAATAGTAAACATTTTCTATCTTGTGTTCAGTGTGACCAACCTCTTCCAATTCGTCTGTTTTCTTTTTCTTTCTTTCTTTAAAATTACATCATTACATCATAAAAAAGAAGCAGGCCAAGAGTGGGAACACAAGACGAGAAACACAAAGTAAAACTCACAAGAAAGTAGAGAAAAAGCAGGAAAAAAAATTAACAGTGTAAAACGTTAATTCATCAGGCAGCACGGATTGACTTCAATAAATATTAAATAGCATTTGCATAGCGATTTAGTTTAAATTATTCTCAATTTCGAACAAATACTTGAGGTAATATTTGTTCCAACAAATGAAATCAACAGGAGTCAATATGTACAAGTCCATGACAAGCTAATCAGACCCGTGAACTTGATAAGACAAAAGGACTTAAATGAGAAAATTACATTGTTCTTAACATTAAAAATCACAATAAATAAAGATATAAATGTAAAGACATTTTGGAAATATTGTTATTGAATTACTGGAATTGACAGAAAAGATCATAATAAATATTTTGTAATTTTATTTAAATCAATGGAAATTTCTGAAGTAAAATTTAAAAGAAAATGTTTACTTACAGAAAAAAAGATGAAAGCCGTAGGTACTGCCAAGGGTGTCACTGCGTAGACTGTTTACGCTTGTTCACTTTGCCATTGAAGAAGTTTGTTTCCGCGTTGCAAAATGTACGCAGTGCATGCTGGGATAGCTTATAATTTGATTTAGATTCACAGCAAGGTACAGGGGATTTAGTGGACATTTGTGACTCAACGGCAGCTTTCTCTTGACGTTGGATCAATTTCACAACTTTCTGAAAAGTACAAGGTGATTCTTGTCCTTAATCCTCCTAAACATTGAGGAAACTTAATGAAATTCCCGGCATTCGTTGTTTCAGACCCGAGTTTCTCACGTCACATTGAGACAAATTTCATTAAAGACCTCGGTGAGGAGCGTCCTCAGGCTTAATCCCTTGATACAGAGTAATACACTGAACTCTGCAGATATAAACCATGTAAGAACATAAATTAAAAAAATAATCTAAAAAATAATTAAAAATTGCCAAACACTTGAACCTGTGAAAGATTGATAGTGTTTAGAGCAAAAATTAGTGAGAAGTAGCACTTAAAAAGACAAAAAAAGAAAACTTTATATTTGTACCTGGGATTACCAATATGTTCTACTCAAAAAACAAAGGTGAATGTAATTTACATAAAATATTAATAACTTGCTTAATTTTAAGTATATTTTTCTGTTTTGATTATGTTTATGTTAAGAATGGTCAAAAATTATCTTATGGGGCTTGGAAAATTGTGGCTGGTGGTCCCAACAAGAGGCCTCAGATAGAGTGTTAGAACAGGTTACAGAACAAATCAGAAAATAGAGTTTATGCTAGCACTAAAACAGGAGATTTTTGTTTGTTTGTTTTTTTGTAGTTAACCATTTGAGCTGTTTTCTCTGAGTCCACCATATCATCTGTTAATCATAAAACCGCGAGCCCTCACTAATAAACAAAAATAAAGACTATTTTTAAAGAAAACTATGAGATCAAGTATAAAAAAGCAAAAGTTAAGGGTGAAATATTTTATGTTTTATAATATGTTTTGTCTTCTTCTTCACAGCTTCTGGTAGAGATCTATGATCTGAGCTCAGTCCTGAGTTCAGCAGTCAGAACTGGACCTAAAGAGCCCTTATTTGGAACCAACAAACAGCAGAAAGCCACACTGTGGGAAAGACTCCACACTTCTGACTGATGTTCATGTCCACTTTATTCTTCACAGGAAAGATTGGAATTTCAAACTAAAAAGAAATGAAAAAAAGTTATAAATTCTACTAGAAAACATGAATCACATGAAGACAAGACAAAAATGCTTTTTATTTTCCTTTATCCGCCTCTACCTTACTGCATTTCTGGGAAAATATTTCTTCACAAAGCAGTTACTTTCTCAAACAACTCAGAAAAAAATAATTGCAGTCTGCATTTTTGTCAAAATAAAAAAAAAACGTTTACTGATCTCACAGTATTGTGAGAATTAAAGAAGTATTCAAAATATTTCTAGTGTTGTCATGGTAACACACAGACTTACAGTTTTTCTCCATAGTTTTGGCTCATTTCCTGAAACAGAAATGAAATTTCCCTAATTCAAAGATTGTTTGGCCAAACACACTTGTACTTGTTCACAACAGAATGTCATTTCTCATTGCTTTCGTCAGATTTCATTTGCTTTAGTACATGTCTCAGATGTGTCAGTTAAATTTGCTAGTATATTTGAACAAGTTCCCTAGAGTTAGCACAATAAACCAACATTTTGCACATTTTTCAATAGCTTAGATCCTTTTGATTTAAACTGATGAGACAATTCTGAGTCAATCGGCCGTGCCATTCAAAACATGTCGGCAAAACTTCATTCAGGGAGCCATCCCATTCACAATTATTAGTACATTTTTCTAATCTAGTCAAGAACAATATGTTATGAAAAATACAAAAATACTTGAAACAATTATTAGATTCAAGACAATTATTGATGCTGAGGTCAAATGAATCCTTCACTAATGAATGAAGAGTTTTTCACATCTCAAATAGCCAATCAGCCAGTGAGTTCTAACTCCTCACAGGTGCAGCCTAATGTGCCTATATAATTGTAAAGGCTGGTGAATATGTTTAAATAGGCCAGGGCCAGAACCATTTGTAGAGTGAACATGGAGGAGCAGCAAAATGAGCAATGTTAACTTCCTGCTGGAAGAAGGGGGAGAGAACCCCCCTCCTTTTCCCCTGCAGTAATTTTCTCGACCATTAGAGGTCGCTGTTTGCCCGTTTTATTGAGAAATGATATTTAAGTTGGGTTTAAAGCAGATTTGATTATTTCATTTGTTATGAGGACTCTAGGCTTGTGATGATGCAGTCATTTTCCCTTGTTTGTTGTTATACTTTAATTACATTAAATATTTTTTATGCCTTTTATGGTATTATAAGATACATCCTTTGTTATTTACTGACTTTTTATGTGAATACTATTCACCTCTGGAATAAATTCAGAACATCTGCCAAGTGGAGCCTCATCTCTTCCTTACCTTCCTGTGCTCTGATCGGCACACCATCTTGTTTATTGTTATACCCAAAACCCGAATCAGTCATACAGTCCACCATTTACTCCATAACACCCTGCACTCATACTTTCATCGTCATTACGTGTCACAGAACTATGAACAAGGTAGCCCGCCTCCGCCAGTTTTTTAAAGAAAGAGAACAGTGAGCTCAGAGCTCACAGCTAGAGCTGTTCTGTCCACTGTGGAGATGGACTCATTTGTTTGGACTTTTGAACCAAAAAAAGACGACTTATGTTGTAACGACAGATATAAGTAATGCTGTGAGTTCAGAACTAAATAAAATTAAAAAGTGGCAAACGAATACAGACTACAAATAAAAGAAAAAAAACAAAACTAAATAGTTTAACAGATAAACTTATTTTTTTATTTTTTTTTTATTTCCACATACATAAATGCAATCACATGGATTACACTGACAAATACAACTGAAATACATCCGTGCAGGAGAGAGTGAAGACCTACACAGGTCTTATATAACCACCTCCCCAAAACATAATCAACAGAAACAGACATGTCAAGCTAAATAAAAATGTTACATTTGATCCTATTCACACTTGTTGAAAAAGTTGATAAAAGTAAGTTTAATTTTAACTGTTTTTTAAATGTCTCTAACAAAGAAATAGATTTAAGAGTATAGTTTAGATTATTCCAAAGTTTTGGCCCTCTGGACTTTGTAGTATTTTGATTAATGGAAGTTCTACAAACAGGAAGATAGAAATAATCACAGCGTCTTGATGGATAAACATGAACATCAGAAGAAAACATAAAAAAATCAGCAAACGATGTTGGTAAAACCTTTGACCGATCCTTAAACATAAAGACACAGATACAATGTGTATTAATATTAAATATTCTTAATATCTTATATTTTTTGAATAAAGGAATTGTAGGAGATAGTCTATTTGAAACTAATGACACGTAGGAATCTTTTTTGTAACAGTAACAAATTATTCAAATATACTGTACATGTATTGCCCCAAATCATATTACAGTAGATAAAGTTTGGATAAATTAAAGTGTAGCACAACTTCATCATGTAAGGTGTGTTTATAGAGGAGTGAATTTAGTTCAAAATACCAACTGATTTCATAACTTTTTTACAAATATTTTGAGTACGATTTTTCAAAGTTAAGTTTTGATCAACAATCACTCCCAAGAACTTTGTTTGAGTAACTTGGTTAATAAAAATGCTGTCAATATTAAGTTTTTGATTTACTAAATTGAATGCATTCATTTTATTACTAAAACTCATGTAATTCGTCTTTAAAGAAAGTTGATTTAATTTAAACCACTCAGAAATATTCAATAATTCTCCATTTGCTTTATTAAGGAATCCAAATTTGAGTTGGCTATAAGAATACACTTATCATCTGCAAACATGAGAGGGAAGATGGTTTTACAAGAACGTATTAAATCATTAATATATATAATAAATCAAAGAGGTCCCAAAATGGATCCTTGAAATAAAAATGATTCAACTGGGAGACTTTTGTTAGTTCTGGTGGGATTTCTGCTTCAGGACTCAGAGTAAACAGGAGTGTGGTTCCCACAGTTACCATGGTTACAATAGAACAAAATCCTGTAAAATAATGAACAACATACAAAACCCAGCAGCCTTTAATCAGTGGAACTCAGTCCACTTTGTGGTTCTGAAAGGTCTGATAAAGATGAAAAAGAAGAACCAAAATGCTCCCAGATGGAGAATCCTGAGGCCAGAACTGCTGGAAGGTTTTCTTTCTCTGGTCAACAGTCATGCTGCTGCTTTCTGGACCAGCTGAAGGATGTTCAGAGAATGCTGGTCCACTCTGTGGTACAGAGACGTGCAGGAGTCCAAGAAACACCAGAAAAGACTTCTGAGCTTCTGCAGGAAACCATCATGTCTGAATCTGATGAATCACCAACACAGATCATTCAGAGAAACAGTTTCAGGACACATGAGGAGGAGAAAACTACAGCAAGAGTGTGTGGACAAAGTTAAGAGAAGCTCCAAATACGAGAGAGAAGGGAAGCAGAAGACTTCCCAACACTCCAAGTTAGAATGAGAAGATGAAGTGCAGTTCTCCATTAGTCCACCGGGGGAGCTGCAGCACAATAACTGTCCACTTAATGCTGAGAGAGACAGTGGAGCTGATCACAGATCAGTTCATGCCGCAGCTCTGACATTCATCTCCACTTCCTCTGATTCCTCCATCACTCTGCTCTTCACCTCCAGGAACAACATCTCTGCAGACCAGCTGCTACTGATCCTCCTCTCTGCTCCACCAGGAGTACCGGAGGCTTCCACCACACCACCTGCACATAAAGGAAAAAAAGAAAATCAAAACAAAAAAGGATTGAGTGTCTTTATCTGATGGTGGTGTGTCAGTCAGTGATGCAGCACAGCAGCAGAAAGAGCAGCAGGAGCTTCAGTTCTGTTCAGAGCAGCAGCTTCCTGTCATCTTCACCTGTTGGAGCTTCTGCTGCTCTGATTGGCTGACTGTTGTCCTGAAGCCTGTCATTATTCTCCTCAGAGCTTCACTGAGAAGCTGCAGCTTCACAGGAAACTCTGCATCTTTGCTCTCAGACTAACTTTAGGACCAAACATCTGGAAGCAGCTGGACTGACTCCAACCCTCTACTGACCTCAGAGTCTGCAGTTTGGAGTTTGGACTCTCCACCAGATCCTGGAGCTGCTGAACATCTGAAGACTGAAGGTTGTTGTATCTCAGGTCCAGTTCTGTCAGGTGGGACAGGTTGAGCTTCAGAGTTGTGACCAGAGCGACACAGCTGATCTTTGACAAACTGCAATCCCTCAACCTGAATCCAGAAGAAAGAGTTTCATTTAAAGACAAAGTTCATGTTTTTCATCCTTCAGTTCTTCTAAAGAGTTCAGAGCTGAAGAAGATCAGAAAGTTTGGAAAAAGTCCAAAGATGTGAATCAACAGCAGCAGATCAGAAGAGTCCAGCAGAAGCAGAGAAGAAGAACATTCAGGAACATTCAGGACAACATGCAGCTGCTTCAGTAAAGAAGTCCAGATGTGTGAAAGTCAAACATCAGCCTGTGGCTGCATCTAAACCAACTGATGTTTCTGCACAATCAGCAGAAAAAGTCCACTTCCTCTTTCTGCTCAGCTCTGCTCCAAACAGCAATGAATCATGGGAGAATTTCAGCTCCATCTTTAAGTGCTTTGTAGATTTAGCATTGATCCAAGTTGAAGTCTCTTTTTACAGACGTGTAATAAACCTCAAAGATGTTTTATTCTTCAATGTCACGTTAAATGTGCATTTCTCCATCATCCAAACTGAAGCTTCTCTCATTTTTGTTTGTGTTCTGTACTGTGATGCTGTAGAGCTTCTTTTTAGTTTTCTATTGTCTTTCAGCCAGCAGTGGACATCCAGTGTATCGCTGCATAACGATTGGTTCTGATGCTCTTTATTTACATCATTTCATCAAAGAATTCATAGTTAAAAAATGTAATTTTTTATTAGAAACATGATAAAGTAAAATTTTAGAAGCACAATTTTTAAGGCTCAGAAATATAAATTCAAGACTTTTCTAGGTTTTTTAAGGTATTATTTCCACATTCATGAATTCAATGTTTCTTAGACTTTTTCAGACCCTGTGAGAACCCTGCAGAAATCCCATCTCTAATGTTGACCAACCACGTGCAGCTCAAAGAGAAAATAAATCAATAAAAAGAGCTGGAGCCGTTTCAACTGTGATTGCAGCAAGTTGGTGACACAGATGTCATTACAATGCTTAAGACGTGTTCCACACATTTCCAACACTCCATTCTGGACAAACAGCATCTGTCAAACTTTTAGAGGGAACTTGGCCTACCAGGTTACAACCTAATCCAGGCTGTTCCAACGAGGTGGAACTCAGTGCTCCACATGCTGCAGAGAATGCTTTAACAGAAACGTGCACTTAAACTCTACTCTGGTTCATATGGAGGATTCAGAAGCTCCACAGATCCTCCAACAGTGGGATATTGTGTCTAATATCATTGAAACTCTGCTCCCAATGGAAGAAGTGACATTTCAGGTCACAGTAACTCATCAATATCCTGCATCATTCCATGCCTGACTGTGCTGAAGACACTACTACAAAACAATGGGTTGGAGAAGCTCCATAAAAGACACTGGAACACTCAGACAATCCATGAGGGACAGCCTGGCTAAGCATGTCTCAAAATGAGAAGACATAAAGCCTGTGGTGCTGGCCTGTCTCCTACATCCTCATTAGAAGACTCATGCATTTTCATTTGACAACTCTGAGAAAGACCAAAGTCTGGTTGAAAGAGGAAGAGGATGCTGTCACTCAAGAGGAACGAGCTGTCCCAGAAGAAGTCACTATGGAGGAACAGGGTGCTGCATCTGGGACAAACAAGGATGACGGAAACACCACTGACAGTATCTGAGAACTGGACTGAGTCAGTATGATGTCACCCATAGAAAATGACTGGCTTCTGACTCCAACCAAAATGATGTCACATGAATCCCCATTTATTTTCATGGTCCAGATGTTTGGTCATTTTTGTTGTGAATTGTCCTTCAGTCACACCAGCTTCAGGTTTGTCATGATTCACAGTCGTCTTCGTTTCAATGAATTACCTTCAGTCTATTTCAGTGTCTGCTTTTCACTTCTTCCTTATCAGATCATCTGATCTGTTTTGACACTCCTTTCAGTTTATTAAATGTTTCAAGTTTCTGCCTCCAAGCCTGGTCATATGGTAATATGCTGTATATTTATATAATACTGTTTTAAATGAAACATTTTAGTGAACTGTTTATTTACCTTTTTAAAAATCTTATGAAAGATGAATCTCTAAATGTTCAGGAAAAATTTCATTTTTTTTTTTTTTAAATAAAGTTAATTGTTGAAGTTTGTGTTATAAATTAGGATTCCAGTATTTTCACTTTTACAGCAAATGAATATCGTAATTATTGACCTACTTCATCATTAATAACTGTATCTAATGTTCATAATAATGGTCTCTGCCGCTGACATTAGAAATGAAGAAGATGTAAAGAAAAATTCAAACATGAGATCTTCTGTCACAGTGAATGGACTAAAGCTCAGAAGAAGAAAACAGCTTTTAGCATGAAGATGGTCAGCATGCAGCAGGAGAACATCAGCCTCATGTCTGCAGTTTAGTGTCAACACAACTTTGTCATCATATTGCTCTGAACAAAACTGAAACATGGAGTCTGACCACAGAGTCTGCAGTCTGCAGTCTGGACTCTCCAGAAAACCACGCAGATGAAGAAATCCGGAATCCTGGATGTTGTTGTAGCTCAGGTCCAGTTCTGTCAGTCTGGACGGGTTGTTCTTCAGAACCAAACCCAGAACTTCACAGCTGATCTCTGACAAACTGCAGTTCTCCAACCTGAAATCAGACAGAAAAGTGTGTTCAGGAGCAGTGATGACAGCTGGAGTTCCAGCAAGTAAACAGAGATTGATCAGATTTACAAGATCATTATTTAAACAGATCAGTTTCAGATCAATCATCATCACACAATCAACTCAACTGATGAGGAAAATATCAAACAATGGTGTAGAAGTGGCTGTATGGTTGGAGGTACTGTGGTAGATCATCTATGTACACTGATGACTTGTTAGTCTTTAGACTCAGTTCAGCTGGACTCCAGCAGTTATTTAATGTGTTCCGAGTACAGTGAACAACATGATATACAATAAAATGCATTGAAAAGTTTAACTATGATCTCCTGTACAAGAGAAGACAAATATATGTCATTTCCATGCTTTAAACTGTCTGGAAATATCCTTAGTGTCTGTAATAAATCAATTATCTGGGTCATGTGATCACTGACTGTCAAATGATGAGGACATGTATCGTCAGTGCTGGATGTTATATTCACAAGTTAATCTACTCACAAGGAAATTTGGTTCTTGTTCCATTGAAGTGAGAATGATCTTATGTAGGGCACACTACACTCCACTGCACACCTTCGGTCAGCCTTCAGAGACTAAAAGTGACTTACAATGATGCCTTGAGACTTTTATTAAGAAGGCCCAGAGGGACCAATGTTTGTGTCCTCCTGAGTCAGCACACTGCAGGCTGTTTCAAGAAATGTATACATTTATGGGTTGCCTAAATAAGTCTGTAAATATAATTATTTTATCTCTTATCAAAATCGCATTTAGTACTACATGATATTCATCACAGCTGTGGAAACACTGATGTGACTGTTAACTGAAAGTACAAGAATCTTTTTTATTTTTTAATGAGTGTATTTATGTCTTTTGTAGGTTTTTATGGACTAATGATTGCAATTAAAGTTTTTCTATCTTATTAGTAAAAGTTATTTTCTAAACCTGAACTGATCTCTTCCATAAAGAATCATTGATGGGACTGAAAGTGATGTCATCCTAGAGCCTCAGCAGTGAGTCTGTGTTTCACCTACGAAAACACACATCTGAACTTTTGTAAAGACGGATGTTCATATTGTTCATTTAAAATGAAAGTGTTTTGCTTATAACTCTGTGAAGACAATTGATGTGTGTGTTAATGGTGCTGGTAACACAGAATCGTCCTGGAAGGGGCTGTTCCTCACTTTCATATGTAATAATGAGAGGACCAACTCACTTTCTTGAAATGGGAGGGGCTGGTGCTCAGAGACCAGAGCTTTAAAGAAATGTTCAGATATGCATGAATGGAGCAAAATACTGCTTTGAATTCTTGAGAAATTAGCATTATGATACATTTAAAAGCTCTAAAATTTTTATTTTGGATGATATAGGTACTTTGAGATAGTTAACGGCACATTTGATGGTAGATAAATGACAGAACAATGTAATAATTGAGTGTCTGAAGGTCACAGACACAACAAGAGTCTGAAGAATCAAAGTCAACAGATCATATTTGGCTTTAAGTGGAATCCTCAGAGAGCAGATTTCTACAGCTGAGAACGGGCACAGAGTTAGTATCTTGGCAAGTATCACTGCTTGTAAACACTTTCAAGTCTCTCAATTCTTGTTTGAGGTATCTTCATCCAGTTTTCTTTACCAAAGTCTTCCAGTTCTTTCAGACTTCTTGGATGTTTGTTATGCTCTGCTCTTTTCAGGTTTATCCATAGATTTTCAGTGATGTTGAGGTCAGGGGATTGGGAAGGTCACTGCAAAACCTTCAGTCTCTTCTCTTAATGGAAGACAGTGTGGATTTTGAGGTGTATTTTTAGGATCATTATCCATTTGTAGAAGCCATCCTCACGGATTCAAGGATTCTTTATTGTCATTTCACTACAGGAATGAAATGAAATTTGCATCTCTGGTCCCAGACCAACTGTTAAAGTGCATTATACCATGGTCCGGATGAATACTCAGACACAGACTGGATCCACACGAGGAATGGAGCTGCCTCCACTGGAGGAAAACATCAAAAAATGGGAAACCTGCTTCCGAGCACCGGAAGAGGAAAAACAACGAGGATGATGGACCCTCCCAAACACCACTAAACCAACAAACTCCTGATGGTCCCCCCCCCTCCGCCTCTTCACCCCACCTGAAATTCACCGAGCAGATGATGGAGCGAGTCGGGATTGGGCTTCGATCTACCCCTCTGGCCAATCCATTTTTGTCCCCCATAACTCTGTCACTAGAACGTTCGAAGGGACGACGTAAAGCCCCACCCTCTCTTGTACAACATCATATCCTGTCCCTGCAGTCAGATGTTTGATGTGTTGAGGGTCCAGGCTGTGAAAATACCAACAGTCATGATGTTTCCAGAAAAACTTGGGATCCTGTTCTCTAGAAACACACACCGTTTCTGTACTTGTCACTAAGAGGAGGAATGTAATCTGGCCAAAACGCAAACAAAAGACTTTAAAAGAGGTAAACATTTCCTCTGCGCATTTCCAGAAACAGAAGGTAAATGAAAATATTATTACTCCTAGACCTCTCAAGTTAGCACTTTTAAATGTCAGGTCTTTAGCAGGAAAAACATTTTTAATTAATGATTTTATCACTGAGAACAAAGTTGATTTTATGTTTTTAGTTGAAACCTGGTTAGATGAGAATAGCAGGGGAGCAGTTCTCACAGAGTCGGCTCCTCCCAACTATGGTGTTATCAGTGAGAAAAGAGCAACTAGAAAGGGCGGGGGGGTTGCCGTTTTGTTCAATGAAATGTTTCAGTGTAAAAAGTTATCTTTTGGAAACTTTCCATGTTTTGAATACGTAGCCCTACAGCTAAAGGCCTCACTCAAAACCATATTTATAAATATCTACCGTCCTCCTGGATACAGTCCAGAATTTAACCTTGAGTTTAGTGAACTGCTGTCTATAATTTGTCTTGATTTTGACTGGATAATCATGGCTGGAGATTTTAACATCCATTATGGAAATCTTGAGAACAAAGGGACTAAGGACCTCATAAACACAATTTCAGGTTGACTCAACATGTAACAGAGCCCACACACAACAGAGGGAATATTCTTGATTTCTTTATTTCCAAAGGTCTGAACATCTCTAAGGTTACTGTATGTGATTTAGGTCTGTCTGATCACTGCTGTGTTTTCTGTGAGACCACAATTCCAGTACACACAAATGTTTTGAGGGAGGAGATCACAAAATGATATATAACTGAAAATACTAGTGAGATGTTCAATCAGATTTTCTCTCCGACTCCTCCCCTCTCAGGAAATTCAGTCAACGAACTTGTTAGTAGCTTTAATTCTAACATGTCAAATATCATGAATAGTATTGCTCCTAGTAAGCTGAAGGTGATCTCTGGTAGGAAAAAATCTCTATGGAGAAATTCCATTCTGGTAAAGAACGGAAAAAGAGAATGTCGGAAATCTGAACGCAGATGGAGAAAATCTAAACTACAGGTTGATTATGACATCTATAAAGAGAAACTTCACTTATATAAATTACAACTGAGCAATGCAAGGAAGTCCTTTTTTTCTGAAATTATTACCAAAAACTCCCATAATGTAGCCACGAGGGGGCCCAAGCCAGGGTCTCATTGTGCCGGTCCCAAGCCCGGATAAATACAGAGGGTTGTGCCAGGAAGGGCATCCGACGTAAAATCTTTGCCAAATCAAATATGCGAATCAGACCAAAGAAATCCATACTGGATCGGTCGAGGCCTGGGTTAACAACGACCGCCATCGGTGCTGTTCACCGACAGGGTACCGGTGGAAATTGGACTACTGTTGGTGGAAGACGGAGAGGAGGAAGGCGGGTTCGTAGGGAGAGAGAGAAGAGGAAAGTCACTAGTGTTGGACTGAGAGTTGGGACTTTGAATGTTGGAACTATGACAGGAAAGGGTAGAGAGTTAGTGGACATGATGCAGAGGAGAAAGGTAGACATACTGTGTGTCCAGGAGACCAGGTGGAAAGGTAGCAAGGCTAGAAGTTTAGGAGCAGGGTTCAAGTTGTTCTATCATGGTGGAGATGGGAAGAGAAATGGAGTAGGAGTTATCCTAAAGGAGGAGTTTGTTAGGAGTGTTGTGGAGGTTAAAAGAGTGTCAAATAGAGTGATGAGTCTGAAGATAGGAATGGAGGGTGTCATGTTCAATCTTGTCAGTGGGTATGCCCCACAGGTAGGATGTGAGCTGGAAGAGAAGGAGATGTTCTGGTTGGATCTTGATGAAATGATGATGTGCATCCCTGGAAATGAGAGAGTTGTCATTGGTGCAGATTTCAATGGTCATGTTGGTGCAGGAAACCGAGGTGATGAGGAGGTGATGGGCAGGTTTGGTATCCAGGAGAGGAATGTAGAAGGACAGATGGTGGTTGATTTTGCAAAAAAGATGGAAATGGCGATAGTGAATACATTCTTTGAGAAGAGACAGGAACATAGAGTGACCTATAAGAGTGGAGGTAGAAGCACACAGATAGACTACATCTTGTGTAGACGGTGTAATCTGAAGGAGATCAGTGACTGTAAAGTAGTGGTTGGTGAGAGTGTTTCCAGACAGCACAGGGTGGTGGTGTGTAGAATGATTCTGGTGGTGAAGAAGATGGAGAAAGAGAGGGCAAAGGCAGAGAAGAGGACAAACTGGTGGAAGTTGAAAAAAGAAGATTGTTGCATGACTTTTAAGAAACAGTTGAAAGAGGCTCTGGGTGGTCAGGAGGTACTCGCAGATGACTGGATAACTACAGCTAATGTGATCAGGGAGACAGGTAGGAGTGTACTTCCTGTGTCATCAGGAAAGAGAGTTGATAAGGAGAGTTGGTGGTGGAATGAGGAGGTGCAGGAGTGTATACGGAGTAAGAGACTAGCTAA
>NW_023416930.1:39089-43683 GCF_002922805.2 Oryzias melastigma | reverse complement strand
CTTCATCATGTAAGGTGTGTTTATAGAGGAGTGAATTTAGTTCAAAATACCAACTGATTTCATAACTTTTTTACAAATATTTTGAGTATCATTTTTTTTTTCAAGTTAAGTTTTGATCAACAATCTCTCCCAAGAACTTTGTTTGAGTAACTTGGTTAATAAAAATGCTGTCAAAATTAAGTTTTTGATTTACTAAATTAAATGCATTCATTTTATTACTAAAAATCATATAATTCGCCTTTTGTAAATTTAAAGAAATTTGATTTAATTGAAACCACTCAGAAATATTCAATAATTCTCCATTTGCTTTATTAAAGAATCCAAATGTGGGTTGGTTATAATCTGCAAACTTGAGAGGAAACAGTTTTACAAGAACATATTAAATCATTAACATAAATAATAAATAAAACAGGTCCAAAAATGGATCCTTGATATAAAAATGATTCAAATGAGAGACTTTTGTTAGTTCTGGTGGGATTTCTGCTTCAGGACTCAGAGTAAACAGGAGTGCGGTTCCCACAGTTACCATGGTTACAATAAAACTAAATCCTGTAAAATAATGAACAAAATACAAAACCCAGCAGCCTTTAATCAGAGGAACTCAGTCCACTTTGTGGTTCTGAAAGGTCTGATAAAGATGAAAAAGAAGAACCAAAATGCTCCCAGATGGAGAATCCTGAGGCCAGAACTGCTGGAAGGTTTTCTTTCTTTGGTCAACAGCCATGCTGCTGCTTTCTGGACCAGCTGAAGGATGTTCAGAGAATGCTGGTCCACTCTGTGGTACAGAGACGTGCAGGAGTCCAAGAAACACCAGAAAAGACTTCTGAGCTTCTGCAGGAAACCATCATGTCTGAATCTGATGAATCACCACGCAGATCATTCAGAGAAACAGTTTCTGGACACATGAGGAGAAAACTACAGCAAGAGTGTGTGGACAAAGTTAAGAGAAGCTCCAAATACGAGAGAGAAGAGAAGCAGAAGACTTCCCAACACTCCAAGTTAGAATGAGAAGATGAAGTGCAGTTCTCCATCAGTCCACCGGGGGAGCTGCAGCACAATAACTGTCCACTTGATGCTGAGAGAGACAGTGGAGCTGATCTCAGATCAGTTCATGCTGCAGCTCTGATGATCATCTCCACTTCCTCTGATTCCTCCATCACTCTGCTCTCCACCTCCAGGAACAACATCTCTGCAGACCAGATGATGATGATGATGATGATGATGATGATGATGATGATGATGATGATAATGATGATTTTCTCTGATCCACCAGAAGGAACATCAGACTCACAACCTGCAGAAAGAAATGAGAAGTCCAGAGATGAAGTGTTGTCTCTATCTGATGGTGGTGTGTCAGTCAGTGATGCAGCACAGCAGCAGAAAGAGCAGCAGGAGCTTCAGTTCTGTTCAGAGCAGCAGCTTCCTGTCATCTTCACCTGTTGGAGCTTCTGCTGCTCTGATTGGCTGACTGTTGTCCTGAAGCCTGTCATCATTCTCCTCAGAGCTTCACTGAGAAGCTGCAGCTTTACAGGAACCTCTGCATCTTTGCTCTCAGACTAACTTTAGGACCAAACATCTGGAAGCAGCTGGACTGACTCCAACCCTCTACTGACCTCAGAGTCTGCAGTTTGGAGTTTGGACTCTTCACCAGATCCCGGAGCTGCTGAACATCTGAAGAATGAAGGTCATTTAAGCTCAGGTCGAGTTCTGTCAGGTGGGATGGGTTTAAATTCAGAGTTGCGACCAGAGCAGCACAGCTGATCTTTGACAAATTGCAGATCCTCAACCTGAATCCAGAAGAAAGAGTTTCATTTAAAGACAAAGTTCATGTTTTTCATCCTTCAGTTCTTCTAAAGAGTTCAGAGTTGAAGAAGACCAGAAAGTTTGGAAAAAGTCCAAAGATGTGAATCAACAGCAGCAGATCAGAAGAGTCCAGCAGAAGCAGAGAAGAAGAACATTCAGGAACATTCAGGACAACATGCAGCTGCTTCAGTAAAGAAGTCCAGATGTGTGAAAGTCAAACATCAGCCAGTGGCTGCATCTAAACCAACTGATGTTTCTGCACAATCAGCAGAAAAAGTCCACTTCCTCTTTCTGCTCAGCTCTGCTCCAAACATCAATGAATCATGGGAGAATTTCAGCTCCATCTTTAAGTGCTTTGTAGATTTAGCATTGATCCAAGTTGAAGTCTCTTTTTACAGACGTGTAATAAACCTCAAAGATGTTTTATTCTTCAATGTCACGTTAAATGTGCATTTCTCCATCATCCAAACTGAAGCTTCTCTCATTTTTGTTTGTGTTCTGTACTGTGATGCTGTAGAGCTTCTTTTTAGTTTTCTATTGTCTTTCAGCCAGCAGTGGACATCCAGTGTATCGCTGCATAACGATTGGTTCTGATGCTCTTTATTTACATCATTTCATCAAAGAATTCATTCGATTCATTTTTTATTAGAAACATGATAGAGTAAAATTTTAGAAGAACAATTTTTAAGGCTCAAAATATAAATTCAAGACTTTTCTAGGTTTATAAGGTATTATTTCCACATTCATGAATTCAATGTTTCTTAGACTTTTTCAGACCCTGTGAGAACCCTGCAGAAATCCCATCTCTAATGTTGACCAACCACGTGCAGCTCAAAGAGAAAATAAATCAATAAAAAGAGCTGGAGCCGTTTCAACTGTGATTGCAGCAAGTTGGTGACACAGATGTCATTACAATGCTTAAGACGTGTTCCACACATTTCCAACACTCCATTCTGGACAAACAGCGTCTGTCAAACTTTTAGAGGGAACTTGGCCTACCAGGTTACAACCTAATCCAGGCTGTTCCGACGAGGTGGAACTTAGTGCTCCACATGCTGCAGAGAATACTTTTTGTCACTTCCAGTTGAGTGAACACGGGCGCACTTGGCAGCCGCTGCTCCCTGGATACTTACTGAACCCTCCTCCACTATCAACTATGTGGATTAATCGTGTGTGGGTTATACTTGCCTGGACTATTCTGTCGTTTGTCCAGCAACTTTCGACAGCACTGCTCCAATACTCTGCCGCTGAACTTGTTAAACTCCAGACCTCTCCTCCCGGACCACCGCCGCTAGCTCTACTCCAACATCTGGACATTTTATACGTCCCCCGACAAAGATACACTCATCGAGGATCTCGTCGGAACTTCCAGTATGACAACAACAACAGCCCTGTCAAATCATTCTGGTCCTCTGCTCGCCATCCTCCGAAGAACTCCGGTCGCCAAGCTGACCACAGTCTCCTAGCCCGGCTAGCTTGCTTGGCTAAAAACACGGCTAACAACTTCCCCTGCTTGACTGTCAACTTTGGTCTTTTGAACATTCGCTCCCTCACAACCAAGGGGGATCTTGTCCAAGATCTTCTCATCAATCGTGAGTTGGATTTCATGTGCTTGACTGAAACATGGCAAACTCCGCAGGATTTTACTCCCCTTAATGACGCTACCCCACCGGGGTTTATTTACATCGCCAAACCACTGGACTCGGGCCGCGGGGGGCGGTCTCGCAATGATTTATCGCGAGAACTGGAGGATATCACGAGTGACTGCTCCAGTGTTTGAATATTTTGAATCCTCAGTCTGTCAGTTTTCTGCATCAAACCCAACTATCATTGCCACCATTTATCGCCCACCTAAGCCCAATAAGCAGTTTATTTCTGATTTCTCCTGCTTTTTGACACATCTCTCATTACTTACAAAAAACATAATAATCCTGGGTGACTTTAATATTCATTTGGACAAAAGTAATAACTCTACTACCAAAGACTTTGTATCCTGTTTGTACAGTTTTGGTTTCCATCGGCATATCACGGTTCCCACCCATACCAAAGGACATATTTTGGACCTTGTTTGCTCCTCAGGTGTCCTACCAGATGACTGCAAAGCAGATTCCTTTCCTCTGTCGGACAACTCTCTAGTAACATTTAGTGTCAATCTTTCATCCTCTGGATCAAACCCCCACGCAGCATCACCTACCGAAAAATCAACAGTATCAACCTGGATCAACTTTCCTCTGACATCACTAACCTCCCCTGTGCGGATGGTCTTCATAACCCGGATGAACTGGTTCCATATTATAACAACCACCTCCACAACATCCTGGATATTCATGCTCCACTCAGAACCAGAACTGTCTCCTTTTCTGTCACTGCTCCCTGGTTCACCCCCACCCTCAGACAACTAAAAGCTAAAGGACGTAGACTCGAAAGACTCGTCAGAAAAACTGGTCTCTCTGTCCACAAGGACATGTATCTCTGCCATCTTTCCCAATACAAAGACTCAGTTTCTAAAGCCAAATCTGACTACTTCTCTGCTCTAATTAACTCTCGTGAAGGAAATTCTAGGGCCCTCTTTTCCCTTTTTTCTAAAATTTCACAATCCATGAACTCACTACCACCCCACCTGTACACCTCTTACTTCTGACTTCTACATTTGCTTATGTCTCATCCTCTGAGTCTTGTTTTCTTATTGTCAGAACACCCTGTCCACAATGTGTAAACATTTTGATTTCATTAGAACATCTTGTTCATATTAGATATGGCATTTACGCTCCCGTCTGGAAGCTCCTGATTA
>NW_023416930.1:17634-31981 GCF_002922805.2 Oryzias melastigma | reverse complement strand
CCACCACGACGGTCATCGTCTCTTTGATGATCCCTCCATCAGTGAAGGACTTCTTGTTGGTCAGAATGTGTCACTTTAAATGATGATTTTGTTGATGGATTTCTTCATCTGTTCAGTGAAAAGAGACTGTTGTTTTTGAAGATGAGTCTTCAGTTCTTTTCATCTTTTCTGTGCAGTCTGCTGTCCATCAGAAAGTCCAGCAAAAAGTTGCTGTGGACAGTCGAGTAACATGGAGAGAAAATAGACTCACCACGATCTGTGCATGTGTAGTTCTTGATTACAAGCTATTCGTGTGTATTTTTAAAGATTTGTGCGTGTAGTTTGTTTTAAGCTGGTGTAATTGTAAGTTGTGAATGTGTTAACTGTATTTTTTTTTAATTTTGTGATTTTTGCAGTTATCTACAACATGTAATGTATGAGTTACAAATCAAGAATTATGAACACATAAATCAGGGTGAATCTGTTTTCTCTGCAGGTAGAATGACCTTAAACGTTACATCTTATTCTCACAACCACGCTCGCTCCTCCAATTAAACACACACTTATTTTTTACATTGGTGAAGCAAAAGTCAACTTCCCACTGTTCATGAAAATGATTTCTTTTATTACCATTTACTGATGTGAGTGAGCTCCACCTGTCATTACTGCCAGCCTAGCTCTCTGTCTGACAGTCTACTCTAATGACAGACCGCACAGCAATGTTTGACTGACAGCTAGTTGACAAACAGTCGAGTCATCTTTGGACAGAGGGACGGGACATTTGCAAATTTGGTTGGTGATCAACTTTACCAAGTGAGGAATCAAACTGGTTCTTATTTATAGACACATCACAGTGAACTACCGGTAGCATGAGAGACGAGTCTGAGAACCTGATCTAGAGTGTTTATTTCTGTGCTGTTTGGAATAATATTCCTCATTGTTTCACCTTTTAGAACCAAGAAAAATATATTTTAAAAAACATGAATCAATCAAAGTGATCTGCTTGAGTTTGTAAATCTTTGTTTTCCTTCAGTCATTTCCAGATATTCTGGAAGTAGATCTGCAGTGAAGCAGAAACAGGAAGTAAAGAAGAGACAGAAAAGCAGGAGACACATCAGCATGGTGGAAACATTCCCTCCTGTCTCCTTTTCCTTTTTTCCTTGACCTTGTTGGAAAAGGTCATGGGATCAAGGAAAGGTTGTAGAGAAATTTATCAGACGGCTGAACTGACTCCAAGCTGTGATCCAGAAAATGTTCAGAAAATCTTCCAGTGAAACATCAGAAAGTTCTTCACCTGAAACCTTCTTCTCATCCTTCAGGGAGTTCAGCTCATTTACTGACCTCAGAGTCTGCAGTCTGCACTCTCCAGAAAACCATGCAGATGAAGAAATCCTGAATCCTGGATGTTGTTCTCGCTCAGGTCCAGTTCTGTCAGTCTGGACGGGTTGTTCTTCAGAACTGCGCCCAGAACTTCACAGCTGATCTTTGACAAACTGCAGCCTCTCAACCTGAAATCAGACAGAAAAGTGTGTTCAGGAGCAGTGATGACAGCTGGAGTTCCAGCAAGTAAACAGAGTTTGATCAGATTTACAAGATCATTATTGAAACAGATCAGTTTCAGATCAATCATCATCACACAATCAACTCAACTCATGAGGAAAATATCAAACAATCATCAGTTTTTCAAACAGCTGTAGAGCTTTTCTAGATTCTCTTTTTCATCAGTTTGTCAGTAAAAAGTTATTTTCTAAACTTGAACTGATCTCTTCCATAAAGACTGACTGAAGATTGAAACTTTGCTGAGAGAAAATTTTGAAAGAAAAATCAAAGATAGGGCGAGAGTGAGACGAGGTACTACACATCTAAAAACCTTTGTGCTGCAAACGCAAAAATTTTGAAAAGCAAATATTAATATTATATTAATATTAAAAAATATTTTGAAAGCAAAAATAAAGTTTTTGGAAGACACTAAATATATTTATTTACAAATTATCATATTTTTCTTAACACTACACTTTTTGTTTGCAATTTAGAAAATTTGCATCTAAAACTGTGACTTTTGCTTGAAATATGGTGGCACAAAAATCACTCCTTGGGGGGTCTTCAGGTGCATTCACACTGAACACGACTCAGGCTGCAGAATATGGAAGCCCAAACTGTTCTTAATTATATAAATAGATACAACATTATTTAATCAAGCAACACTCCAATAAAAGCCTTTTCAATAAATAATTGACCACTTTATTATGAAATACATTTCATTAAAATTTAAATGGACCATTTTATTATGAAATATATTTCATTTTTACTTTAAAACATAATTTTTATGTTAAAAACATTTCATAATAAAAATATATATCATAATAATTTTTTTTTCATGTTGGTTATTATTATAATCATGTGAGGTTTTTTTTGTAAAAGCTTGTATTTCAAAATTACTGTTTTCCAAAGTGTCCTTTTTATTTCACAATGCTGTTTTTCAGAACGACGTATTTATTTCATGATGAGCTTTTTCCGAATAATAACTCTGTCTGTCAATCACTGAAAGTGGGTGGGATCTAAACGTTCATTGGCTGATCTTCTGAAATCGACTTGTATGCCTAGACTCCTGCTCTACTGTGTGTCGCACAATTAAAATGAACATTTTTTTTCTTTCTTCATTTAGTCTGAAAGCATCCTCGTTATTGTCACTTAAACTAACCGACATTCGTGTTTGTTTATGAGGGAGAAAATAAAGGAACATTATTTTTATGGTTGAGAATCTTCGTTTCTGGAAACTTTTAAACTTTTGATCGTCCTCGACCGGAAATAGTCAGTGTTATCACATTCTAGCTTTACGGGAGTCATTCGGGGCCGAATTAAAAAAGGGTCCGGGCGGTTTGTCCGAACCTACTCTAACCCAAACCTTGACGCGGCACCGACGTGGGTCGGGTCACCAAATCCTACTGATCATCCGGTTCCGGGATCGTTCCGTGCACCGGAAACGCTGATATTCCACGACTTTGGAGCCCCGTTTTGGGGAGAAGTCCAGCAAAACAGACAAACTACGAACTGTATGTCCAAAATAAATGTATATCCTGATAGTAACGGGTGCATTTCTCACTAGAAATATTGGCAAAATAAAGATTAGTCCACAAAATATTTTATTCTGAGGAATTTTCCACCGAAAAAGAGTGAATATCCCACCGTGTTTTTGCTAGCAACATGCAGAAACTCAAAAGCCACGTGATCAGTCACGTGATCCGGCGCACCTCCGTAGAAATGAATGAGAGAATGAGACGTAGCAATTCCACAATTTAGACCCGTTTTTTGTGAAACTGCTACGTTTTTACCTGTGGACAAACGTGGGTATTGAACGTTTTTGTAGGAGACTGGGAGACTGGTTGCGCTGAGTTGCATACTCCCACCTATTGTTGAGGAGTGTGTACTGCACCATCACGTTCGCTGAAGGAACACTCGATCGATGTAGTTGGTGCTGCTGCTAATGTCTGATTAAAGGAGTAGCCAATCACAAACGTGTCCCCGCCTTGTCTGGTTTGAATGACAGACAGAGTTATTATTCGGAAAAAGCTCATCATGAAATAAATACGTCGCTCTGAAAAACAGCATTGTGAAATAAAAAGGACACTTTGGAAAACAGTAATTTTGAAATACAAGCTTTTACAAAAAAAACCTCACATGATTATAATAATATCCAACATGAAAAAAAAATTATTATATATATTTTTATTATGAAATGTTTTTAACATAAAAATTATGTTTTAAAGTAAAAATGAGATGTATTTCATAATAAAATGGTCAATTATTTATTGAAAAGACTTTTATTGGAGTGTTGCTTGATTAAATAATGTTGTATTTGTTTATATAATTAAGAACAGTTTGGGCTTCCATAGCAGAAGTGACAAGCCCCAATGTTTTTCAATGGCCCAGACAATCCATGTATCATTTGTTCATTCGTTTTTAAACTTAAAATCGAAAATGAAAAAACGAAAAAAACAACTGTTTTTTTTTTTCGTTTTTCAATTCAAAATCCAAAACGAAAAAACGAAAATTGGATATCGAGACTTCGATTTCATGTTTCGTAATCCCGTTTTTGACACAGGGGGAACCTGGAAGTAGTTTGCGGAGATTCTTATTTGTGAAAATCTGCTGCCCTGCTTGCGCTATAGCTGTCTTTCATCAAAGGAAAAGGATCATTTTATTATTGTTTCGTGACAGTAAAAGGACAATCAGAGACCGGAGGACATGATAATACACCCGTTCCAGGTAGGAATCAGTCATATTATTTTTTCAGTTATATGTCTCTGACGATGTGAGTTTGCTACTTTGACAAGCTAGCTGTTGCTGACTCCAAGACGGGGCATGCACAGAGTTCTAATGGAGACGTGAACAGGTTTAGTCGTCCGTGGTGAAAACGTCCCAGAAACATGCTCCGAGCCTCGGGTACCATCCTCCCTACAGGCGAGGAGTCCCCAGTAAATGAAGCCGCACTTTCTGCTGCTTTGATGAGACTGTAAATGTCCGTTTTTACCTGCAGCTATTTCCTGGTTATTAAACCCATGATGTAGTTAAATATGAGAAGTTGTTGGCTGTACATTCAATGAAAAGCTCTGATCAGCAGTGTCAACATTGTCAGAATGTTGGTGACGGAGCTCGCGGCGTCCTCCACATGTCTGGAATGGGCTGCTAGCTAGCTAGCGCTAACATCAGACACCGCAGATCAGCGACAGAAACTGAAGAAACACGAAATATGAAACAGTCGTCGTGGAAGAATGTACCAATGGACAATAAATAGTTATCAGAAACATGGATATGAATTCTACCAGGGAAAACACATTTGTCACAACAGTAGTAGCCAATAAATTCTTTTTAAATGTTTTATTTTGTGTTATGATAAATGTGACTTGGATAATTAGGCATTTTTTACTGTATATTTGTTGTTTTCATTGCAAAATTGTTTTATTGAATCTTCTATTTATTAATTTAAAGATTTATTTTCTTTTGTTGCCATCATAGTGTTTTGAATGTCATTTAAATGCATATACATAAACTATACTTAAAATGATTAGCTAGAATATTATTTCAAATACTGTAAGTTAAAATGTGTTTTTTATTCTTGCAGGCGAAGTTTGTAGAAGCAAAGTTCCAGAACAGTTTCTGCCAGAAGAACAGAGGGCAGCTCTGCGAGGAAGTACAACGTAGACTAAAGTAATCTCACTATAGAATATAGAACAAGGACAAATCACTAGGACAGATTTATGTGGAATATAATCATTAAAAGACCCTTTTCACGAGGACGTCAGACTAAATGGCGAACGGCAAAGCTGACAGCTGAAAGCTGTTTGACACAATTGTACATAAATAATAAAAGGTAACTCACTTAGATCGTTCACAAATCTAAATATAAATTTGAATAATCCCTAACTATTTAATGTATTATTGAAAATATTCACTTTTCATTTGAGCAGATATTATTCTGAGTGGTTTCTATTTTGGCTGATGTTATTTGCACATATTTTTAGTGTAATCGAGCACAAAAAAAAAAGAGAGAAATTCTTGTTGGTCACATTTAATACCTTCAGCAAAAACACACATCGCTGCATTACTCATAAACATTTTAATCACTTCCCAGGATAAATTCACTTGTTTTACAGGATATTTTAGGGGCTATTTGTAAAAACAGGAATGATTTGGCTAAAAAATGTTGGACACAAAATAACACATTTTAACTCATCACAGTATTTGAAATAATATTCTAGCTAATCATTTTAAGTATAGTTTATGTATATGCATTTTAATGACATTCAAAACACTATAATGGCTAAAAAAGAAAATAAATTTTTATCTCAATAAATAAAAGATTTGATAAAATTATTTTGCAATAATATAACAACACACAGCATTTAATTTATTATCTACTGCTGTTTTGACAATTGTGTTTTCCCTGCCAGAAATTATATCAATTTTTCTGATAACTATTTATTGTCCATTGGTACATTCTTCCACGACGACTGTTTCATATTTCGTGTTTCTTGTCTTAAATTAGAGAAACAAAGCTCAGTTTCTGTCGCTGATCTGCGGTGTCTGATGCTAGCGCTAGCAGCACATTCCAGACATGTGGGACGCCGCGAGCTCCGTCACCAACATTCTGACAGTGTTGACACTGCTGATCAGAGCTTTTCATTGAATGTACAGCCAACAACTTCTCATATTTAACTACATCATGGGTTTAATAACCCCAGGAAATAGCTACAGGTAAAACGGACATTTACAGTGTCATCAAAGCAGCAGAAAGTGCGGCTTCATTTACTGGGGACTCCTCGCCTGTAGGGAGGAAGGTACCCGAGGCTCGGAGCATGTTTCTGGGACGTTTTCACCACGACTAAACCTGTTCACGTCTGCATTAGAACTCTGTGCATGCCCCGTCTTGGAGTCAGCAACAGTTAGCTTGTCAAAGTAGCAAACTCACATCGTCAGAGACAGACTGAAAAAAAATAATATAACTGATTCTTACCTGGAACGGGTGTATTATCATGTCCTCCGGTCTCTGATTTTCCTTTTACGGTCACAAAACAAGAATAAAATCATCCCTTTCCCTTGACGAAAGACAGCTATAGCGCAAGCAGTGCAGCAGATTTTCACAATAAGAATCAGCGCAAACTACTTCAGGGTTCCCCCTGTGTCAAAAACGAAATTACAAAACACGAAATCAAAGTCCCATTATCCGATTTTTGTTTTGGTGTGCAAAACGAAAAAACTAAAAATGGCTTGATTTTCGTTATTTCGTTTTGGACTTTAAGTTGAAAAACGAATGAATAAATGATACACGGATTCCAGACGCACTGAGGGAAATTCAAACCTCACGGCGCAAAGGTCTGCTAGCAGCTCCATTTGAGTGGCGAGGCGCGAATTGGGCAGGCACCGCCGTGGGGCGGAAACCGAGGACCGCAGAGCGCATGCGGGGAGCTGAGACACCGAGCCAGATAGAGCTAGGAGCGGGTACCAGGAAGCGCGGGGCGGAGAGCCAAGTACAAAAATTAGCACAGACTAGGAACTGAAACCAAAGAACCGTATTGGCACCGGAAACCCAATCGGTGCCCAATAGATCAGCGGCTTTCGATCCCGCGGTGAAGCTCATTCGCTCCGTAAGCTGGCAGAGATGCTGCGGGGGTTGCCAGTTTGGGTCTCATTAAGCATTTAAAAAAAGGAAAAAGGTCTCCTAATTTTATTTCCCCCTCAAACTAATATGAAATAGAGAGCCTTCAAGCTCAAAGACAGAGACACCCAGACGTCATCCAGACACAGCCCCATGTACCGGAAAATCTTATAATAATAATCATAACTAACATGGAGACATGATTACTGATGTTTGTGTAGAAAACTTCACAATAAATAAACCTTATTCCACAGCATTATATGTGTCTTCCATTCATTCTAAGTGAGACGTCCACAGACAGAGCTGGTAGCTCCTCCCACATGCGGCCGCAGCTTCAGGAACACATTCATCGAATTCACCGCGAGGTGAAAAAGGGGCGGGGAACGCGAATTTCTTGCATGAATTGCATTCGGTATGTATGTACCATTATTTTTTCAGAAATTTCTGTAGGGTCACTGCATGCTGCATGTTAGATTTAGTCTACACTTAGCAGGTTAAATTAATGTGTTTGAATATTGTTTATAGTTAAAGTTTGTCTTTTTCAGTTCCTCCTTGTGTGTCTTGAGTGGTTTGATCTCCCACTATATATGTTCCCCTTTAGTGTCCAATAAGTGAGGTCAGTTCTGTTCATGTTACTTTGTTACAGGGTTCTTTCATGTTACTGAGTTTGTTGTTTAACTACAAGTCTGAGGTTTCCTTGTTGTTTAGTTGACCTCTTTTAAGGGCTCAGTGTGGTTATTTTAAACATATTTAAACAATCAGTAATCAACTTTTCTCCATATTTTCCATCCTGTCCTGATTTTTGGTTGCTCTGTCCACCACATTTTCACATTAGTCAAACAGAAGTCAATTCTCTACTCTTCATGATAATGAATCTTTTCTGCAGTTTAGTGGTGTGACTGAGCTCCACCTGTCATTACTGCCAGCCTGGCTCTCTGACAGTCTACTCCAATGAAGGACAGTGCAGCACAATGTTTGATTGACAGATAGTTGACAGTCATTTCATGTTGTAACAGGGGGGGAGAAATTTTCAATTTTGATTGGTTATCAACTTTGTAAAGTGACAAATCAATCTGGTTTTATCTTTAGACAAAACACGATGAGCTACCAGTGTTTCTTTCTGTGTTATTTGGAAAAATCCACCTCAAATTTCCTCCTTTTAGAATCAACATGAAGATTTTTAAATGTATGAATCAATCAAAGTGATCTGCTTGAGTTTGTAAATCTTTGTTTTCCTTCAGTCATTTCCAGATATTCTGGAAGTAGATCTGCAGTGATGCAGAAACAGGAAGTAAAGAAGAGACAGAAAAGCAGGAGACACATCAGCATGGTGGAAACATTCCCTCCTGTCTCCTTTTCCTCTTTTCCTTGACCTTGTTGGAAAAGGTCATGGGATCAAGGAAAGGTTGTAGAGAAATTCATCAGATGGCTGAACTGACTCCAAGCTGTGATCCAGAAAATGTTCAGAAAATCTTCCAGTGAAACATCAGAAAGTTCTTCACCTGAAACCTTCTTCTCATCCTTCAGGGAGTTCAGCTCATTTACTGACCTCAGAGTCAGCAGTCTGCAGTCTGGACTCTCCAGAAAACCACGCAGATGAAGAAATCCGGAATCCTGGATTCTGTTTCCACTCAGGTCCAGTTCTGTCAGTCTGGACGGGTTGTTCTTCAGAACTGAAACCAGAACTTCACAGCTGATCTCTGACAAACTGCAGCCTCTCAACCTGAAATCAGACAGAAAAGTGTGTTCAGGAGCAGTGATGACAGCTGGAGTTCCAGCAAGTAAACAGAGTTTGATCAGATTTACAAGATCATTACTGAACCAGATCAGTTTCAGATCAATCATCATCACACAATCAACTCAACTGATGAGGAAAATATCAAACAATGGTGTAGAAGTGGCTGCATGGTTGGAGGTCCTGTGGTAAACAGTCAACTGCACACCTTTGGTCAGCCTTCAGAGACTAAAGTGACTTACAATGATGCCTTGAGACTTTTATTAAGAAGGTCCAGAGGGACCAGTGTTGTCTCCTGAGTCAGTACACTGGAGGCTGTTTCAAGAAATCAAATGTATACATTTATGTGTCGCCTAAATGAGTCTGTAAATATAATTATTTCATTTCTTATCAACATTGCATATAGTGTCACATGATATTCATCACAGCTGTGGAAACACGGATATGACTGTTTACTGAAAGTACAAGAATCTTTTTTTAATGAGTGTAGGATCCAAAATGTCTGAATGTGGTCCTGCAGAGGAGCTGCTGATGGCTCTGATGTTAGTCTGAGTGTTTCAGCTGATTCAGTTCTGGAGCTTCTAAAGAACCCGTGTGTGTTTGGACATGAACAGGTCCAAGTCAGTTACTAGTCATTCTGTCCACTGTGTCTGCTGCTCCTAAAGTTCCTTTTCTGATCCCAGAAATCCTTCAGGATCTTCTTCAGTTTGTTAGCTGGTCTACAGACTGCAGAGTTCTGATGGTTCTGCTGTCAGTACTGACTGTGAAGTGGGTTCTTCTGAACACAAGTCCACTGTCAGAAATGACTTCCTGACTTCAGCTGACACCAACATGAAGCTCCAGCATCTGAATGACTCTAATCTAGTGGACGTCTGCCAAAGCTCCAAACTGACAACAAACTTCCTCCTTGAGACTCTCAGGACGTTTCCATCACAGCTCAGTGGAGCTGCAGGTCCAGCTGGACCAGAACTTTCATGGCGGCTGGTGGAATGAATGAAAACAGTCTGTTCAAATCCTTCAACACCGGAGCTTTAGCTCATTTAGCTCCAGTGTTTAGGCTACATTCTTTCATCTACCGTTAACACAATGAGTGTAATTCCAGTGGATTCTGAAGTGGAGTAAACGAGCCTCACGCTGATACGCAGCTCTGTGCAGTTATGAAGTGTTTGTGTAATCCACGATTATCGGAGGACACTGCAGCGGAGAAAAGCAGCTTCATGCTGCAGCGCTCTCATTATGAGTGCTCTAAGTTAGTAATATTGTGGATATCGGAGCAAAGTGGAAAGAAAAGACGCTTTTTTCCACGTCAGAATCAGCTGATACACGGTGATATTGAGAATGCAGAAGATTTATGGCAAGCCAGAAAGATATTTATTCACTGCAACATTATTGGTGTTTTAGGGTTAACTACGGTGGCCCTGAGGGTTAAATCACATAAACAAATTCATCAATGCAAAACATTATAAAGATAACAATTAAATAGGAAAATCAAATAATAAAAAACAAAGTTTTAGAAATCATAACAAAATTCCACAAACCAAAACGATTCTAAAAAATAAAAACATAACTGTTTCAAAAAACAAAAAAACTGTTCAAAAATCACAATCAATGACTCTGCATTGATCACAAAATGTTTACGAGTTTTTATTTTTATATTTTTTTTAATTGAAGTTTCAGCATTTTAAAGTCCTACTCCAACTATATTTGATTTGTTTTCAAACTGTTTTAAAATGATCTTTTAATTATGATTCTGCTGTTTTAAGCCAAAATCTTGTCATTTTCTAGGACATAGTTTCTGCAGAGCGACAGGAGTTCATTAGACATTCCTCTTGGAGTTTTGGGCGGGACTGTTGGTGTAAAGTAACCCTCACGCTGATATCTGATGAAATCTTTGTTTACTCGCTGTCTCACTAGCTTACAGCCCCTCACACCCCAAGCTAACATTAGCGTGTAACAAAGATAGTGAGCGATATCACAGTTACAGTTTAGATCCAGATCCAGCTCAGACCAGGAAAACAAAGACGTTCATGGATCTATTTGTCTACAAGTGGATGCTTCAGAATGGAGCAGAGCAAGGAGACTTAGGTTCACCCATTTCACTTGCTGTCACAAATTTAAGCTTTTTCAAAATGCACAATTTTATTTATTTTTATAAACTATATAAATTTAGTAGTTTATCATTATTGTAGAACTCTGTTTTAAATTAAGTGCTTTATGTTTTACAGTTTGTCAGTAAATCATTTTTTCAATTCTTAATGAAGATAATTGATAAAAAATAAAAAAGAACGATCTGTATTAATAGCAACGAGGTCGAGAGGGTCGGTGCACCAAACTTTTGTGCTGGTTCACCTAAGAAAAAAAGTTGGGTGCACTGGTGCAACCAGTACAAACATTCAGTCTAGAGCCCTGCATACAGTGGGGATTAAAAGTTTGAACATCCCAGGTAAAATGTTATATTATTGTACATAAAGAACCCAAGGAAAGATTGAAAACATCTTCTAAAGGCTTCAGTTTATAGGTAAGACTTTCTTTAATATGTCAGAAAAATAGGCTTTATTTCCATAATTTCTCCTTTCAGTATAACAAAAATAATAATAATGGTGTGTGTAAAAGTTTGTGCACATTGCAGAGTTAGTACCTTGACAAGTATCACTGCTTGTAAACACTTTCAAGTCTCTCAATTCTTGTTTGAGGTATCTTCATCCAGTTTTCTTTACAAAAGTCTTCCAGTTCTTTCAGACTTCTGTGATGTTTGTTACACTCTGCTCTTTTCAGGTCTATCCATAGATTTTCAATGATGTTGAGGTCAGGGGATTGGGAAGGTCACTGCAAAACCTTCAGTCTCTCCTCTTAATGGAAGACAGCGTGGATTTTGTAGAGTGTTTTTATGATCATTATCCAATTGTAGAAGACATCCTCAAGGATTCAAGGATTCTTTATTGTCATTTCACTACAGGAACGAAATGAAATTTGCATCTCTGGTCCCAGACCAACTGTTAAAGTGCATTATACCTTGGTCCGGGTGGATTAAAAAGTGATAATGCACACCTAGATGATAAGTTCCGGTCACACAGACCAAACGTTCTATATCACTGTGCAGGTTTCTTTAAAACATATTTTTCCTTCATCTGGACAAAAACAATTGGTAAGATGGGAACTTTCTCTCTGAACTGATGCTTTATTTAACTTATTGTAACGATCAGCATTAATATTGCTTTCCTTTTGTAAGGTAAATGAGGACATATTAACAAATTAGTCAACCCCCCGCCCCATAATGATCAGCTTAACTTTGGTAATTTGTTTTTAAAATGAGTTCTTCTCCTAAACACAGCACTCGCCATGAAAGGTGTAGTCTTCTGTCTCACTACAAGAGGGCAGCGTTTAGAGCAGCTCAGAAGAGCGAGGTCTACCAAACCTGCCGTGAAGTGAAACAGAGACGGAAGCTGATTGTGTTCCATTTGTGTTCTAGCTGCTCACTAAAGGCTTAACTTCAGAAAAAGAAGAAAAAAATCCACATCTGTCCGGGTCTTTTTTTCAAAAGTCCAACACTTTACTGTTACAACTGAGGTCTGTGTCAGATTCCGGCTCCGTGTTCCATATCACCGTGACAACAAGCCTCATCACGGATCAAATAGTTCGCTTTTTGTGAAAAAATGAGCTAAACTGAATAAATAACAAGAATAAGGTACTAAATGTTCATAATATTTTTGAATATTATGAATATTATGAATATTTTGAATATTTATTTATTTTGTAAATGACCATTGTAAGTAAGGGATAATACCCGACGAAGTGTGCATTATGAGAAATTAACGCACGACGCGGAGGCCTGAACCGACCGACGCAAAGTGGAGGACAGTTGCTTCCGCGAAGTCGAAATTGTTTGTAGGAGTGTGTTTGAAGCTGCAGCTGCCCTGTGGAATCTAGCATAAGAGGACATTATCAGAGATGGATTTTCAGGAACTTTTAGAAACTTTAATTGATTCATTAAATTAGCACAGAAATGTGAATTTAGAAATAATTTTGGATTTCATTTCTGTGTTGAAGACAACTCAGAACATTTGATGAAGCTCAGAAATGAAAAGATTTTTTGCAGTAACTTGTCAGGTGGTGCATGGTGATCAATTCAGCATTTTTTTTTACAACAACTGTGTGGATAGATGTAAAAACACTGTAAACATTTGTGAGCTTCAGTACGGTTTCATGCCAAGAAAGAGCACTACTGATCCAACATTTGCTTTGAGGATGTTGATAGCGAAGTACAGAGAAAATCAGAGAGAGCTCCACTGTGTCTTTGTAGATCTGGAGAAAGTTTATGACAGAGTGTCCAGAGAGGAACTATGGTATTGTATGAGGAAGTCTGGAGTGACAGAACTATGTGAGAGCAGTGCAGGACATGTATGAGGACTGTAAGACAGAGGTCCTCCCTCATGCTTTGGTCTGCAGCTACTGCATCCTCACTGCAGCTAACACTTTACATCTGCTGAACCAGTAAAGTCCAGTTTCTGACTCACAGACTCTGGTTCACATTGGAAACTGATTCACACAGAGGAATGTCCTCAGAAGGAACCTAGTTAATCATTCAGGAGAACAGAAGACTGAGACACTCTTACAACCTGGACCACTGATCTCCTGAGCAGTAAAGTAGTCTAGGTGAGGAATCAACTAGCAACTTATTCAGTGTCTTTATTAACAGTTCAGCATGACTAAAGTTGTGTTTCAACTGATCTTTTCAGAAAATGGCTTTTATGCAGCTAGAGTTTGATTTTTTTCGCATCAACACTGACCCCAGAGCTCATCAGAACAAACCTGCTTATGATTTTCATTCTTCCAGACGGAAATTAAAAAAAATAAGTTTAGTTATTCAGTGGATCTATAAACATAGTGCTTCTTTTAACCCTTTAGCCCCGCCCCCAGTCTTGTATAAAACTACCTGCAGAGGCTCTTCTATCTAACCCAGCAAAGATTTTTGCTGGGAGCAGCGGTAAGGCGGTCGACTCCTGATCAGAAGTGAGCGGGTTCGACTCCCGCCTTGCCCGCCCATGTGTGTTGAAGTGTCCTTGGGCAAGACACTGAACCCGAATTGCCTCTGGTGGGAGGTTGGCGCCAGTGTTTGGCAGCGGAGCCACCACCAGTGTGTGAATGTGTGTGTGGATGGGTGAATGGGTCTGTGACTGTGAAGTGCCCTGGGCCCTCGAAGGAGGGTAGAAAGCGCTATACAAGTATACGCCATTTACCATTTGTCTTTAGAAGCATACGGACTGAGAACCAAAAGCCGACCTAAACACTATGTGAAATGAAAGACCTGGTGCTGATCCAAGCTCAGTAAATAAGCACCAGAACCAGGTCTGTGTCAGTCCATCATAGTTTGACCTCCTCCAACCTTTTGATAAGGAGCTGCTGCTCTATGGGTCAGAAATGTGCTGCAATTGTTTGTCCATTTAAATCTGCAGTTCTGTGATTGATTCATGTTTTCT
>NW_023416930.1:9045-14402 GCF_002922805.2 Oryzias melastigma | reverse complement strand
AGAATCAGAACCATCAGATCCATTCTGTCTGTGCTGGGAGGATTCAAATAAAACTAACTTGAGTCAGATCAGTTCACAAAGTCACAGTCGGAATGGTACACAAAAAAAGTTAGTTCCTATTGACTTTACTATAAAAAGACCAAGCTTACGAAAATGCAAACTTTTTTACAGCAACTTTGTGGTTTCATTTTAAATCTATTCTATTAAATCTATTCTTTAGGTTTACTTCATACTAAATATACAAATTTACATTTATTCTCAGACTGTCCAAATTCTCAAAGTTATTTCTTGTAACATTTGATCTCTCAGTATTCATCAGATAAAAAAAAAATCAATAATTCGAGAGAGAAACACATCAACCAGTGTTACTGTTTATTGTTCCCAATTTAGGATCTAATTGAAGTTGAACATGAAAATCCAACAACACGCTTTTGGATGATCTTTGTGTCTGCACAAATAATTAACTACCAATAGTAAAAGTTGAAAAACTATCAACAGATGAAATTATTGAATTAAATAAACTACAAAACAAACTGGACATTTTATTCTTACAAAAAACTCAAGATACAGAATCTTGTTCAATGGATCAAATACTTGAAAAAAAATAAACGGTGAGAAAACTCTGGTTAACAAAGTGAAATGTAACTTTTACAATATGAATCCAGATGTTTCAATTACATAGTTAAAGGCTGTTAATGAATTGTTGATTCTTAATTTCACCAGTTTATTGAAGATATTTAAAACAAACAGATGTTGCTGTAATAATAATGACCTCTGGAGGGTCAGCTGACCTGAATGAATTCATAAAGTTTTAACACATTTATGAAGAACATCAGAGATATATTGTTAGATTGCTTAGATAGTTTCTCAGTTGGTAATTGAGCACAAAGAATCAAAGGTTACTTGAATTCCTCATTCTATTGAGGACACATTATAATGACATCATTGGAGGCCAATCACGTTATTGCTTAATTTTTATTAAATATTAGCTCTGGTTTTTGTGGACCTAAACAGAGGACTCAGAGATGTAGTGGATGATTGTCAGTCGGCATTAACATTATAAAAAACTAACTTAACATATTTGGCGAAACAGTTTCTTTTCTGATCCAAACATTTGTCCAGATCAGAAAATGTAGAAAGATTCATTTCTGTTTAAAGTTTCTCCAACATCTCTGACTCAGAGACTCTCAGAAGATCAACTGAAAAGATCTGATCACACATGATGGTCCAAGAGAGTCTGATCAGAGAGATCAAGAACTGAACCAGAACTCAAGTCATTCATCTGAAAACTACTGATCATCTGAACTATTATCCAGACTCCTTTAACTCTGACAAACACTTACTGTTCCACTGCTGGACTGATGGACTTGAAGTTTGGAGGAAGACCCTTTGAGTCATCACTCCTTTTGGACACACAGCTGGATCCAGATCCAGATCCAGATCTCTGTTGGAACCTGATGGAAAGAGGTTTGTTTTATTTAAAACTACTTTTTTTGTTATGCAGGTTCATCAGATTATCTTCCATGTTTGAACTATTGAACTCAGATCATAAACAGACTGATCTGTTAAAATTGTTCTGATAACTGTGTGACACTGCATAACCTTATTTCAGTTAAATTCATAACATGTTTTTGACAAACACTTAGGCCCGTTCCGAATACTCCCCTTCTCCCTCTCCCTTAGCCCTCCCCCTTAAATTTGAAGTGGCAGTTGAAGTCGAAGTCGTGTCCGGAATTATTATTTTTTAAGTTTCACACTCTGAACAGAGGGGTCCAAAGTCCGCTATCGCGAGAGTAAACCGCGTTGCGTGAAGAAGCGCTTTTCTTCCCTTTGGTGCGCTCTGAACCACAGAAGTTTACATTTAAATGTAAGTAATGACTATGTAGTAGCACAACCTTTTTAAAGTTATAAAAACGCTGTTGTTATGGATATTAAACTGCTGGAAGCACCGCGCTAATGCTAGCGGACTGTCGATGTTGATAACGTCATTGAACGGAAGTCACGTTCGAAATATTAGACACTATGTTTTCATCACCCTCCGTTTGGAGCAAGCACGGAGGGATATACGAAGGGGAAGGGCTAAGGGAGAGGGAGAAGGGGAGTATTCGGATCGGGTCTTACTGTTCCACTCCTGAACTGGTGGATTTGAAGTTAGGAGGTAAACCCTTTGAGTCGTCACTCCTGAAGGACACACAGCTGGATCCAGATCCAGGTCCAGATCCAGATCCAGGTCCAGGTTGGTTCCTGTGAAGAATGGTGGTTGCTGGTGTGAGTGCTGAGCTCTGACATGGAGAAGAGTCCTGGACAGTTAGAGATGTTCATCTCACCTCTGAGCTTTGCTCTGGCTCTCATCTTCCCCACACAGAGTGCTTTTAGAGGGAGGGGCTCCCTCCTGTGTGTCCTCACACTGATCCATGCTGCTGGATTGACTGGATCCACTGGATCAGCTCACACACACCTTCTTCCAGCCTTCATCTGCAGAGGAAACCCTCATCATCATCAGCTCTGATCCTCCTTCACTAACAGATCAGCTGCTCCTCCACTGATGGGCTCTTCTCTTGTGTTTCCTCTCAGGTTCAGGTGAATGCAGTCAGACAGCAGTGTGGGACAGAGGAAGCTGCTGAACATCAGCTGCTGCACTTCTGCTCTCCCTCCACCAGATGGAGACATGGAGCTGCAGCAGCAAACACTCCATGATGGAGCAACATTTCACTCATTCACTCACTTTGACAAACAAACAAACTTCCTGTTTCTAGAATTCAGGAAACATGAAGCAGATCAAGAACAACAGACACAAATCAAAGAATGAGGAGAAAAGAAATAAATACATGAATTCTTCCTCTGACTGAGATGTAGAAATCAGCAGTTCTGGACTCTTATTCAGTGATTGATTGAAGAGAGTTCTGTATCTTTGTTAAAGCTGCTGAGAGCAGCACTTAGAAGAACCTCCAAAGAGAGTAACATGATCAATGTGATGTCACAGAGAATCAGTCTATGAGTGTTCAGCGCTACACTTCCTCGATTTAACACTAGGCGTGTTTGAGATCCCCCGGCGCTGCGCAGATCGCCTGGATTGCGGTGCATGTTGGTTAGTTTCTTTCACTGACGTCAAATGTGCGCCGTCTCGAAGTATCGCGAGAAAAGGGCGGGTTCAAGGCGCCTTCCTAAGCCAGCGCAGCCAGAAAATAGGTACTGCGCTGGCTGCAGGCCGCCTTGAGGACTACAAAACAATGCATTGTGGGAAACTGTGTCCACACAGTTCTTGTAGTTCGGTGTGAAATAACTGGCGCTAAATGAAGGACATCGGTGTATTTTTTTTTTTACTTTTTCTGGAAGGTAGTGAATCACTGATGAAAAATAAACAAGATTTCAAATAAGCTGTGGTTATATTTGTTATTGTTGTCTCTAAAACTTAACTTTAATTTTATTTTATTTATTTATTTGGGACAGTGCACATGCAATGAATCCCGCGGCTATTTTATGAACAGTTTTACTCTAAAATATGTTAAAAAATAATATAAAAGACACAACAGCACAAATCATACTAGGAGGAGTGGCTTATCAACTTTCAGACGAATGTTAAGGACAACCCCCAACTCCTTGATCTCGTACAGTCTCTTCGTTCGCCCTCATCTCAGGCGCCTTTCCCCGCCCCCTCCAGCAGCAGCTTAGTCTCGCCGACGATGCAGGCGTGGCGCTGGGGATCTCAAACACACCTACTATTTAACACCACTCTTCCTCTCCTTATTGACATCCCCCCACTCATACACACACAGACATAAAAACACCCCCTACTAACTTCTTGTTCTAATTCCTCTATACCGGTGAGCTCCAACGACCTTTAGCTGATGGTTTTTGGAAGAACTTTTATTTTTGAACAGAAGAACGAGTTCAGTCTGAGTTTTTCCTCTGTCGCTCCTCTTCCTCACAGATGAGATCACATAGAAACATCACTGCCTTCATCATGAAGGAGAAGACGACAGAAAACAAAGACTCACCGTAAAGGAAGAAGAAGAAAGTTGGAGACGAGGTCTCCTCCTGCTCCGTCATGGAGAAAACGAAAGTAACTTATGTAACTACAGTTCTCTGAAACCTGGAAGACCAGCAAAGACGGTTCTTCAAGCTCCGCCTCTTTTAGGTTTGAGGACGATTTCAGGAAAAAGACTTGGTTTAATTTATTATCAAGGGATGAAAGTCCAGATCTGCTTCCTCATTTCAACTTCCTCATTTCCTGATTCAGAAACACCTGAACAGAGCTCCGCCCCCTCTATGTTTGTTTGTTTTAGCCTCCTCCTCTAATCCGACACCATAATGAGACTCTATGCTTTACAGGAAATGACATTGGTGTGTTATTATTCAACTTGGGACATGTCAGGACTTTGTAGATGAAAAACAGAAGAGAGTAAAATAACAGAAGAATGTGAGTAAAATCACAGGTAAAGTCAACAACAAAGACTGCAGCTGAACTCTCACCATGTCACACATCTGGTTGTTCAAATCATAGAAATGAGTGTGTGTTTGAAAATGTTCTGTCTGACTGTTAAAGACCCACAACAACACAACATGGCAGCAACTGTTACCAGAAACCCAGAACCTCAGGAACCACAGACTTCTGTTTTTCTGCTTCAATGTGAATTATGTGAACAGAGAAATGAAACAGTGAATTTGAAAATATGTGAAGAATATACAGATAAAAGACAAAAACAAAGTGTTTGGTGACGTAGAAAGAGTGAGTTTAAGTGTTCTGAAACCACAAACTGAGCTTAAATCTGGATCAGAATCAGATCTTTGTTCAACAATATTGTCTACAGATGTGTCAATGTTCCTCATAACAGTGTTTGAACATCTGCAGATTCTTTATATAAAATAAAGGTTTCCTTCAGCTGGGAGGATCTGCTCCAGGAATGAAGGAGTGCTGCCCCCTGCTGGACAGCTTTCTGAAGCTTCAGGATGGAGTCAGTTACAACAGATAAGATCAATTTTCTGCTCTTTACTAAAGGGGGGGGGGGGATCTAAAAAGATTCCACTCTGCTGCAGTTCCTGATGCTGCTTGGTTGAGTTCTTCAACATTGAAACATTCCTCTTCTTGGTATGGAGTCTGGAAAGAGCCAAAATGAAATAAATATATACACCATTAAATAAATAAATAAATGTGTCATTAAATATTTAAAAGTGGCAATAAATAAATAAATGTTGAAATCAATAAATAAATGTTGAAATAAATGTGGCAATAAAATGTTAAAATGGAACATTTAAACATTTTATGACATATTTATTTCATTGTCCCTTGTAGGTTAAAAGAGCCAAATTGAAATATATAAATAAATGTGTCAATAATTATTTAAAAGTGGCATTAA
>NW_023416930.1:1370-2395 GCF_002922805.2 Oryzias melastigma | reverse complement strand
CAACAGAAAGTTCCCAAATGATGCTGTTAAAAAGTTTGCATACCCTGACGACTTTCCTGAAAACATCACACAAGCTGATACAGAAGGGTTTAAATGGTAGCTAAAGGTAACCATCCTAACCAACCATCCTGTGGCTGAAGCAGGCGCCAAACATCAGCTGTGACATGATCCCCTAGCTGCTCCCTGAGGCGCCTCCAGTCATGTAGCTGCTAGACCAGTACAGTCCAGATGAGGAGAAAGGCACAATAGAAACCATCATCACTATGGCTACAAAGCATAAAAGCATGTTTTACATTAAGTTTATGGTGAATTTTGAACTAGAAAAAGCTCAAGTTTGCATCAGGACCAGGTTGGTATCCATTGTTCATCTTCTATGTCTCACTTCACACCTACTAAACCTTGGTACTTTATGTTTCTTTTGTATTATTTATTTCTCTCTCATTTTCTTCATTCATCAACTCTTCAGTCTTCTTTCCTATTTCCTGATGACACAGCAAGTACACTCCTACCTGTCTTCCTGATCACATTAGTTGAAGTTATCCAGCCATTTGAGAATGCCTCCTGACCACCCAAAGACTGTTTCAGCTGCTCCTTAAAAGTCATGCAACATTCTTTATCAGCTTCCATCAGTTTGTTCTCTTCTCTGCCTTTGCCCTCTTTTTCCTTTATCTTCTTCATCACCACCAGAGTCATCCTACACACCACCATCTTATGCTTTCTGGAAATGCGTTCACTTACAACTACATTGCAGTTACTGGTCTCCTTCAGGTTACACCGTCTACAGAAAATATATTACGTGTGCTAGCTAAAAATATTTTAAATTACAAAAAAAAACACCTCAGGACCTCAATGAGACTCAACAAAACCAGAATGAAGTTTGCAGATTGCTGTTGAGCTGTGCTAGACCTCACTGCCGGACTCAGATGGAAGAGAAAAACCGAGGGAAGAAGCAGCTTCTTTTGTCTTCTTCTTCACAGCTTCTGATGGAGCTCTGTGATCTGAGCTCAGTCCTGAGTTCAGCAGTC
>NW_023416930.1:0-537 GCF_002922805.2 Oryzias melastigma | reverse complement strand
CCGCTCTTCCGGGATAACGACCAATCCATTTGAAGCTCAGATAGTGGCACCAAAATGCGCCATTCGAATGGTTTATTTGAATTTCATTTGTTTTATGAATTAAATTACAACCAAACTGAAATTTTTTAGTGACTCTTTGGTTCTAATTTTCAGAGTAAAGTTTAGAAATTGTAAAAAATAATAATAATAATAATAAAATAAAATAAAGAACAGCTGAGAATTTTTAGAGAACAGTTTTCAGCTTTATCATCTTTTTTTTTATTAAATGAGAAAATAACATGCTAACAAAAATCAAAGTTAGCTTTTTTGTTTGTTGTAAATTCTAATCTAATATAATGTTTTACTTAGAAATACATTTTTAAACGTTTATTAAAGTAAATAGATGGATTTGGGACAAAGAACCGTTTACTCTATGTTCTTTCCTGTGATGGCTGCAGTCACATATCTACACAAGCTTTACTGTAAGGTGTACAGTTCCTCTTACACGTTTACATTAACCTTTTTCCACTCTTAGATGGATTCTTATTGCCATTTATT
>NW_023416929.1:145467-180973 GCF_002922805.2 Oryzias melastigma | reverse complement strand
ATGAGACAGAAAGGAGATCTCATCTTCAATTTTGCTTTGCTATGGGTAATGTCAACGTGGATGTAACTCAGAGTTTACACAGCAGTCACATCCCAGCGGGCTGAAAATCTCTCGATTCCTGTTCACTGTGAGCGTCTTCCAACAAATGACTCGAGCCGGGATCAAGCGGGCGTGGCTTCATTTCCTGCCTCTTTGATGTGCATGATTGAAGGGTAGAGCTCTGTGCTGCTGATGTGTGCACAAACACAGACCACACCCACAAAAATGACACTTAAGTCCAACATGTCAGCCAGTAATCCTGTTTCTAGCAATGCTAAGGCGGTCAAGACAAACTGAAGTCAGTCAATGTGGAAAACGTTAGCGATGCTAGCTGACATAAATACAACATTTGATGGGATATGAAATGATATGAGGCAATGTGGTATTTCACAAAATATTCTTGTCCACATAGTACAACTTTTATTTATGTACAATAGAATAATAGACTTGTCAAAAAAGAAGCAAAATTGAATTGTTTGTATTATAAAAATCATATCATAACATATAAATATTTACACAGCAGTGACAAACAAAATAAACAAGCTTAAAACATTCCATTATTTGGAGAAACAGCCATCAGGACAGCATCATGATGCAGTACAACTGCAATAGATTCATTCAAAATATTACAACATTCTTCCTTAAAGATTAATCAAATATAATCTAGCATACAGTTTGTCCTGGAGGAGCGGATCGTGTCAAATCAGCAGTCAGTTATTTAGGTTTAATTGACTGATTGATCAGTGTTGTATTGGTTTTTCATGGCCGTAATGAATATCATGTAGACTTTTGATGTGATTTAGTGATTTTTGATCACAGAAACAGCCCCTCCTCCCTCCGAAGTCTGGCAGTAGACATGAAAACCAGTCAAAGGCTGCAGAAGGGAAATTATATAAAAAAAAAATAATAATACAGCAGTTTGGCACAAATATCTTAGATCACTAATGATATTTCTTTATACACACGGTGGACCAAAGTGCCTATCACCCCCCTCCCCCCACCCCTCATCCCACCATGCATCATGTTAAAATCTCATCATATAAAAACCTGCAACAAATGCAAAGAACTTTCCTAGAAACATAAAACAAAATGTTTGCAGCAAAAACTTTCTTGATTAGTTCCAAGAATTGTTTGTTACAAACTGTGTGGCTGAAAATGACAGCATTAAAAAAATGAAAAAAGTGGTCAAATTCTGCATTTTGAAAGGAGATGACCTCTTTTCAGCACTCTGATCTTTCAATGATATAATACAGCGAGCCTCAGTTCAGAATGAGCAAATCACAATGCGTTGTCATGAAGGTAAAGACTAGTGAGGCACAAAAGATTGAGATTCCCTAAACAATTTCCTCTGAGAAAGTGCGCTGAATAAGAAGTTGAAGGATCAGCATCACTGGACACTGACAGGTTTGACTGCTTTGGCTGTTTAGTGTGTTGTCTGTTCTGTCATCCTGAGGAAGCGGAGGCAGCCCTGCAGAGGTGAGCTCTCTGCTTTGAGGTAGCAGTACACCTCTCTAAGCCCTCCTTCATGCTACATGCTCGCATGTTTTCTGAGAAGCTGGAGTACTTTAAGGGATCCTAATAAGAAGACGTTATGAGGACATGCCACTTCTTTATTACTGAACATGACCGCAAGAAAAACATGAATGAAGAAACACAAATACCTCCAGAACAATTCCTATTGGAATAAATACTTCAAATTAAATGAAGGAAATGATGTACATTCTTCTGTTTGTTCTGTATCCAATAGTCAAAAGTTCTGAATAGATATCAGCTGCTGTTTCCATGTTTTAACAGCCAATATTGCTCTCCAGCTGTGAAATTCAAAAATGTTGAGGCTCCAGCAGTGAGTAAGACATTAAAAGTCCAACTCTAGAGCAGAAGAAGACCAGGCAAATGCTTGATATTACAACTCCACGATTCTACTCAGGTGTGGGACCTGTGAACAAAAGTTTCCAGTCAAATGAACCCAAAGTGAGGCATTTTCATTAGCTGTCCTGAGATCCATCTTCAACGAGACAGAGGGTTGCTGCACCGGGATCACTGAGGACATCTGGAAAAACGAGAAGGAATCAAATCAGATGCAGTTTTATCAAATACAAAAACAGAACCAGAGAAATCCGACACTTCTTGTTCAACAACAAGGAAGTGGAGAAGCCACATATCACATCCCTGTGAGTTCAGATGCAGACCAAGGATTCTCACTTCTCTAAGTCAGGGGTCCCCAATCTTCTTCTTGTGAGGGCCACAGAACTGTTTTCTTCTCTGATGGGGGGGCAGGTCAGTTTGTAGGCTAACAGAAAAAGTGTAACAATCACAGCCTAAACCTCAAAATCCTTCTGCACACCTTCAAGGCCATCCACAACCTCTCCCCTCCATACCTGTCTGGACTAATCAACATCCCCACACAGTCCCGCTCCCTGCGGTCCTCATCGTCCCTTCACCTGTCTGTTCCCCTGCCTCGCCTCTGCACCATGGGAGGCAGAGCCTTCAGCTGCTCTGCCTCCAGACTCTGGAACTCTCTTCCCGCTGATATCAGAAACCTGGACTCTCTAACGACCTTCAAATCACAACTCAAAACTTTCCTGTTCAGACAAGCTTATTTCTAACATCTTCTGTTCTCTGTGTATTGCTCTTATACTTCAGTTTTTTTTAACTTATTTGTTTTACATATGTGTTTTTAGCTGTTTCATTGTAAAACGACCTTGAGAGCCTTAAAGGCGCTTTTAAATAAAATGTATTATTATTTTTTATTATTACCACACATAAACCACACATAGTCAGATTTTAAATAATTAATTTCTGTCATCTTCACAGAAAAAGTCATACTAAAACATTTTTAAAAATAGATATACAGCAATACCTGCAATAGATTATTAGCTGAAGCTGTTTAAATTGATAGCTAAAACCACTGAAGCTGATAACTGAAAACGCTGAAGTTGATAGCTAGCTAAAATATTAGTGAAACGTCAAATTACCCGAACGAACAAAAAAAGTCTAATTTTGCAAATCAGCTCGAATACAGCTAAAATATTAGCTAAACTCCAAATTAGCCAAAAAAAAAAAAACTGAAAAATAACAAAATTAGCCAAAAACAGCTAGCATGTAGATGAAATATTAGCTAAATAAAAAAAGCCTCATACAATGTCTAATTTAGCCAAAACAGCTAGCATAAAGCTAAAATATTAGCCAAACTCCAAAGTAGCCTAAAAAACTGAAAAATCCTAAATTAGCCAAAACAGTTTGGGTGGCCGGGCCAAATGTGTATTAGGGCCGGATCCGGCCCACGGGCCGTAGTTTGGGGACCCCTGCTCTTAAGTACTGTAGACATGCTTGTTGGCTTTCTGCAGGTGAATAAAAAGCTGCTGGACTGTTCTATGAGCTCACAGCATGACTAAAATATTCACTTACCAGTTTCCCTTTTCGCTTTCTTCTAGAAACTGAACCAGGTCACTGCCTCCCAATGAAAGGTCTCTCGCTTCACAGGACGCGTAGGTCAGCTGCACCCGCTTACTCTACGGAGAGAATAGACTTTTAAACTCTGTATCATTTACTGTGATCATAGACAGATTAACATGTTTGGGTCTTACTTTTTTTTTTTAAGGAACTCCAACTTACTTAGGTGGTTGTTATTTGAAAACATTTTTATATCTTTGAAATGTTAAAATATGCTAAAACGTATTTCAATTTGCCTTACATTTCAAAGAGCCAGTTGTAAAAGTAAGGCCACAGTGACCTACATTTTTATTGTTGCTCTCCTCCTCTGAAGAGTTGGAGGACTCCTCTGCGCTGGAGGGAATCGTCTCAAAGTCCTCTGTGTCCATGGCAAGAAGACGCTGCTGCACACAGCCTGGAGGCATGAGACACTGAGCTCAACACACATTCAGGAACAAATACAGCAACACAACAGAAAATGGATGATTAGAGCTGTCTTATTGGACATGGAAATTATAAGTCAATGCAACTTGAAGGAATAAAGCTTAAAGTCCATATAATGAATTGATGATATTAACTAGGGGTGTAACGATGAATTGATTTAGCTAACCAGATCAATCTGTCTGAGACAAGCTGTTAATCGATCGAACCTTTAGATCCTTTCAAAAGTAGATTATTGGTTATTATTGATCTTGGAGAATACCATTTGGAGTTAGTCACAGTAGGTCTTATCTTATTATAACCTAAAAACGAGAAAGTTCCATCACAGCAAACAACACATGATGCAGCAAAAAATGATCAACCATCACAAAATGTGCATTCACACTGAACATGATTCATGAAGTGGAGGCGGTCAGTCTCAATGTTAAGTCAATGGAACCGGCGGTCTGAAGTCCCGCGGCGTGATTTCAGCCGCGGGCGCGAATTGGTTGACTCAGCCAAAATTTAAATATCTGAAGTTTGACAAGTCACCACTTCGCATCTACCAATCAGGAACTCAGCTTTGGGCACATGACGTTTTCAGTGACTCGATCATTGGGTAGGATACTAATCCAAAGGGAGCGTTTTTGTCCTGAACTTCCATCACTTTTATTTACTGGCTGGAGCCGCGAGGTTCATCCGGTTACTTTGGGATGAAGGCGGGATACACTCTGGACAGATCGCTGGCTTTCCGTCCGGAAGTGGAGTTCACTCGCTCGATATGCTGGCAAACAGAGAGCTGCTGCGGGGTGCAGAGGCTACCAGCTCGGGCCTCATCGAGACATTTTAAAAATAGGAAAAAAGTTGACTAATTTAATTTATTCCCCCTTGGGTTAATAAGAGACAGTCAGCCTTCAAGTTCAGACACAGAGACACAGAAACACCGTGAAAGTGGCTGTCATACAGACACAGCCCCCTGTAATCTTTGAATAATAATCATATAAACCCAAACATGGAGACATGATTACTGATGTTTTTGTAAAATTCTTCCCCATTCTTCCCCTTCACAATCTACTGGAATTATGGTGTTAACAGTTGAAAAGTTACAGTATGTTAAAGATCTTGTGCTTAGGCGTCACCGGCAACGCCTCAGGTATTAAAGGGTTAACTTTGTTGGCATTTTGCACTTAGTGTGTGAGAAACGATGTGCTTTCACTGATACATGTGTGACATGACAGTGATTGTTGTGACATTTTCGTTTAAGTTAATTTTTGGTCACATTCTAGTGATTCAAAACGCTTCAAAAATGGAAAACATTTTTTTACATGTTAAATTCAGAAAAAATGAAGGTTCTGTTATGAGGAGGGATTATTTCTGCTGCAAAGACCATGCTTTAAAAAGTACACATGAATCCCAAACTTCTGGAAAAGACATCCGAGCTGAAAAGATGGGAGGAAAAACCTAATCTGTCCTCAAGATGCAGCTTTTCAGACAGCACCAAACCTTAACCCTCAGTCAGTTGGAGGCGCTATAACATGCAGTGTGATCAATGAGAAGCTTCCAGCCTTTGGACAAACAGATGCAAATCTCCATGTTCGTGAACATTGATGGCTCATGACAGACGTCCAAACTCCCTTCCAAAAATGGAAAGAACTCAGCTGAATCCTCCGCGGTTACCTGGTTGGGAGGTAGATCTAGGCACAGCTGGAGTGCCACCAGCACCAGAACCGGTGCTGCCAGTCATACTCTGGCGCTTCCTCACTGCTGCCATAGCACCACGCAAAGTATCTGGAGGAAAGGCAAGGGCTTGATACAATTCCAGTCAAAAACGGCTCTACACAGCTACAGACACCGACCGACACCAAGAAAACCAGGAGACCAAAACATGAGCAGTTTGGCTCCATCTCATGCACCACAACAAACACACCAGAACTCCAGAGATGCCCATGCAACAGAAATTAAAGGCGTTTCATGACATGCACTATGAAGCAGACACAAGTGAACGTTCACAAGCACCAAAAGAGAGTTTTTCAGCATGTACCTTCATACCCAAATGGAGTTGGATCACTCTTTATTTCATGTCTCTTGCTTTTTATGCTAGCAGAGAGGGAACCTGGTCAGGAATACAAGTGCAATCACGCATTTAAAAAGCAGCAGATCAGCCAGGAAATATCAGCAGAAACGTTATTACACTAACTTTGATTTGATAACACTTAATGACAGAAAAACACACATATAAACATTCATATATGTATGTTTATATATGAAAAGTTCAATGTCTACTAAGTAATATCTTCTGCACGTCCACGCTTCTTTGATGATAGCTTTGAGTTTACTTTGTGATGTTTCAGCTTTATACTTCAAACTTCGTATTGCAATTGTGGTTAGATCTGGTCGTCAGAAAAGTCCTTAGCAACAGTTGCTAGTGTCGTTAGCTCCTGCTGGACATGCAGAAGATTTGCTTAATAGTACAAGGACATGAACACATGTTCAGTAAACTTGTTCAGTTGACATAGTCAATGGACCAAAGACATAAACAGTGGACGCAGAAACATATTTTTGGAACAAATGGAACCCCGTAAGGCCCAGCCTCAGCCAGACTCTGCCTTCAGTGGGCCCAAGGGAAATTGAAGACTGCTCTAAACAGTGATCTGTTTTCTGAACAGCAGAGTTAGTGAAGACATGTGAGCTAAAAAAGCCACAGAAGCAGAGAGCTAGCTGGATACCTTTAGTTCTGCGAGCGTTGATGGAAGAAGAGGAGGCTAGCGAGGATGTGAGAGAGAAGCGGCGTGGGACCTCTGCTTCCTTAGCAGCAGGCTCTACGTCGGCAGAGGTGTAAACAGAGGGAACACAGATGAGAAACAAGGGTCCAAAACAAAAGAGAGTAAAGGGATCAAGAGATTATGCATTAAAGCAGTGAAAGAGAGCAGGTTGACAGCATAAAAGCAGACAGGAAAAGAAGAAAGGTCAAAATGTATTATAGTGCTGTTAAGATGTTGACCTTATCTATTTAGAAAGTCTGCAAGTAATTGAGAAGCAACAACAAAGACATTCAGAAGACACAAACATGAGACAAAGACATCTGAATGAAGAAATGATTTTAATCCACACGGTGTAATAAAGAGGAATGAAGGGAAGATTGTACTAAACATTAGAGAGAAGTCCCTCAATATGTGACAATTACATCGCTGGAGCAGAAGGCTGACTTGGTCTTCAACCTCAAGGTCTCCACAGTGTAGTGCAAAGGCAGCAAATGAAATGCAGACTCTCTCTCGTCTGTCAGCTCTATAAAATGAATTTCTACAAATCCTGAGATCGATTTTGATCAATAACCAGATGAGCAGAGGAAGATGGATGGATGGAAGTACAGACAGATGGTGAAACCGTTTCATTGTTTTAACCAAAAGTAAACACTGATTTCCAAGACCATCTTCCCGTATTATATTTGCCATAAGAACCAAAACATAAACAAACGAGGAGATCGTGTTTGTAACAAGCATTAGACGAGTCCGACAGAAACTGCCTGGAAAAGACAGATGGAACCCAGACGCAGGTCAACAGGACAGCCTCAACTGGAGAGGAGTTCATAACATGAACAAGGAAACCAGAAAGCAGGCAGTGAAGAATGTTGTTGACAAAGACTTGATGATGATGACAGTGAAGATGGTTAAAAAAAGAACACTTGACGTGTTACCTGCGGGAAGAGACCTTCGGTTGGAAAGGGCTTGCAAGGAGAAGTGCTTCCTGGCATTAACAGCCGAGTGGCCCGAACGGCCGGCTGAGGTGTCGGCTAAACATGCAGCAGGAGCACAGCGGGAAAAAAACGGAAGCACAATTTACAAAAACATGCGTTTATAGAAAGACAGCAGCAGGAATTCCCCGTGTCAACGACAAACTTCTGGGACTGCAGCTGGACTCTGGGGAGGAAGTGACTGAGAAAAGAATTCTGTCCAAGTTCACCTCCATCGAGAACATCATCAACCTCTCTGTACTACGACTTGACACAAAGCAGCAGCTCGGTGACGGCTGTCAAAAACACACTGGATCCATGGACAGCAGACTTGACTGATTTTCAAGTGGCAACAAACAGGAAATGATGAACTGAATTACTACAGACTGGAAAAAGAAAGAAAAGCGTTTAATGTAAACGTGTATAAACTCTTTCTATTAGCCGTGATTTCAGTCAACTTCTATTGTATGACAGTTTCTGTAAACCAGGGCTGTCAAACTGTTTATGTTTCAGGGACTAAATTTAACCCATTAGATCTGAACTGGGCCGAACCAGGAACATAATAGCAGAATAAGGTATGGTCAACTTATTATCTGTAGTTTTGTTTTTGTTTTGCTTTTTCTCAGTTGAAAAATGCCTCAAACAACCTAGCACTCTAATCACTTATTATTACATTGTTTATTGTGTTTATTTCTTGATCTCTTGTTTTGCTGGTATTTCTTTTCGTTTGCTCCCCCTAGAGGCCGATTGCACATTGCGGTCAGAACCATAAACTTGCCACAACTAGAAGTTTTTTTTTTTTTCTTCAACATCCCCATATTTTTTCTCATCATGACTGAACCAACCATCAATTGATTAAATCAATACACTCAATATTAAATGATGATATCAAATTCTAAAAATCTCACATTTATCGAAAAAAATGTGTTTCTGAGGCGCATCAAAATTGACATTTTTCGCAAAACAGCAGTGGAAACACTTTTTTCAAGTTGCATGAGTCACAAAAACAACAACCGGATACCGCGCTGTGGCGCCACAAGAGGTCCTGCAGCATCACCGCTCATCAAAAGTTGAGCTTGTCATGTGGAAGTGTTGGATCCACAGCTCCTCTGTAAAATCAACCAAAACACCAACGTCTCCTTTGATAGATGATGATGAGCGCTAATGCGTGGCAGACATTTCAATGCACCTGCTGTAAATCTGTCAGGAGTCAGAGCTCTGAAACCCCTCGTAGTTCTGGTTGTTATGAGACATGTACTACTTCGTTTTGACTTGGAGTGGCTCCTAAACCGAAGCTCTGTGCCACGTTGCTGCCAGTATCATCTAAAAACGTGGATTGCGGAGCTTCGTAGAGGCTCAGATAAGAACGAGTAAAGCAGTGGAGCTCCAACGGCTCATGCACGGAGCCTTCATCAAAATGCTGTCGGCAAAGCAAGCAGAACTTCTGCTGAACTTCACAGGAATAGATTGTAGTCCAGACACCTGATGGATCAGAGTGATGTGTACTATGCTCTGTAAAAAGGGCAACAAAGTCTTAGTGACCAACGGTGAAATACGCATTTGCTTCTGCTTATGAGAAAACTTATCGTATCGTGAGACATGTATCGGGATACCTATTGTATCGCCAGACTCTTGACAATGCACACCCTGCAGGTGCAGAGGACAGCCGACAGAGTCCTCTGCACCTGCTTCACCGTGTGGCACGCCAGCGGCTCTGCTCAGAGGAAAGCTCTGCAGTGGTCAAAGCCGCTCAAAGGACCGCCTTCTACCACAGACCTCTACATTGTAAGATGCAGGAGGAGGGGCCTGAATATCATCAAAGACCACACCCACCCAGCACACCATTCCAGAGTCCCTCTGACACAGTTTTAAGCATTTCTGTGTGGGCTGACTTCACTCAGGTGTCTTTGCTCTCAGGGAGAATAAAAGACTGGCTCAGCTGTATAACAAAGGTGTGTGTGATGAAATCATTACAGTGTGATGCACTGCACACACTCCTGTCGGTACAGTGCTGCAGGAAAACAAAGGCTGCTGACGCAGAAGGAGTCCTGCACTTCTCCAATATATGAGTGTGAACAGGCTGTTGTTTTCACTGCCTGGTTTGACATATTTGAGCAAACAGGAACGGTTTTAGTTCAATGTGTCACTAAATGTTTAGGATCTCACCGTATGCAAACAGATATATAATCTTTGCACATGGAAAAATCATAACTAAGAACATTTTTACTAAAAATAAAAGAGATTGTTATTATTCAGATTATTTTTTATTGAAAGCAGCATCTTACCTTTCTTCTGCCTTATGTTCGGGCCAGCGTTCGTCCTCCTAAAGCCCAGCTCTGGACTTGAGGAATCCGACTGTCGGAGAGCCATTTTGCGGATATTCCTATTGGATTAGAAGATAGTGCTTTGGTTTCATTTTAACAAATTGATTTTTTTTTTAATCCCCACCCTATTCCATAGCAGAGTCATTTGAAATGTTTAAACTGAATTTTCAACATTCTTGGGTTGTGTTCTCGCGTTGAAACAAACCTGATGGGTGAACTGTAGATGTTCAGCTGACTGGCTTCTGTGAATAAAATACAAACATTTACTATTCATTGACACAAAACATACACTCAGCTGTCTTAAACACATAAAAAAAGGACAAATAAAAACCCAAAAGTCTATGAAAATCATTTAGAAAATCCCATTATATGAGAAACTGAGAGCAGGGTGCACAGCACAGACTTTTGAAAACAAAATGTTTTTCAAAATTTAAGGAGAAAATGATCATTTTTTAAATAATAAACACCCATATAGAAAGCAAATATTTAGTATACTGTAAAAAGTGAAATGTTGGATCAATTAACAACAGCTCTGTGATTTAAAATATTTATTTTTATCAAATCAAACTTTTGAGTTGAGTAAACCATCAACTAAAGTAACAAACATCTGTTTGAGCTGGAATTCATGAAGACAGGAAACCACTGGAAGATTTACAGTATTGTTCATCTAAAATGAAAGTTTTTTGCTGATCATCACTAGCTCAGTGGAAAAATTGAGTGTTGGTGTTGGACTGGGGGCGGAGCTGTCAGAGCAGACTCTTCCTGAAAGGGGCGGTCTCACTCTGTGACATCAGATTGCGAGGTTATGTTAGTTTTTGAGGGTATGGGAGGGGCTGCTGCTGAGAGCTCAGGTTTTTAGAGGATTCCTCAGAAATGTGTGAACGGATCAAAATATCACTTTGGGTTCTTTATAGTGAGGAATGATCAGTATAATACACTTAAAATCTCAAAAAGTTGTTTTTTCATGGTATGCCCCCTTTAAGATGCTTTTATGAAACTTTTGGTTCCAAAGATGATGTGGGAATTTCCCAACAGTTGTTGAAGTTCATCCGCTATGCATGCAACCCCCCCCCCCCACACACACACACACACACACACACACAGCTGATTCTTGGCGCCCAGACTGAGGGAGGGCCCGCAAAGCCCCCTAATGCCAGTTTGCTTCTGTGTTAGGGGTCGTATAAAAAAGTTTCATGGAGCCCAAAATCCCTAGCGGCGCCCCTGCCAGGGGTCTACAACCTGTGGCTCTTTTATCCCTTTATTGTGGGTCTTTAGCGTTAATGAAAAATGCTAATGATAAAGTGCATAAAAGATTAGTTACATAAGTTTGTCATTTTTGATCAGATGTCAAACAACTGAGCAAAAAAAGCTTAATTTACTGTCAGAAATTCTGTAGAAATGTTCTTTAAATTTGTGTTTTAATTTATAGTTAGATAAATAACTGTTTTATTTTTGTGGATTAGAATTAAGTGATCAAAGTTTTGAACAAATGTAGCTTAAAATGATTGAAAATGATTTACAGTATTTTGTGCCTCAAATTTTAGAGAATGACAATAAAAAGATCAGTTCATTCTAAATGTTTAGAGTTATTTATTTTTTTAATAAAGAAGATTCAAGAAGATCAACTTTATTTATTAAATAGATTCTACTAAAATGTTGTTTATATCTGAAAGTAAAAGGAAAAAAAATGATGGTGGCACACCAAAGTCCTGATGATAAGAAACATCATGTTTGACCTTTTTGACACAGAGTGGGTTTTATTTTGAAAGGAACTAGTGTGCAATACTGTCAAAAATACAAGTAAAAGTTAAAACTTTTGTATATATAAACATATAGACACTGTTGTATTATTAATTATTGTAATATTTCAGTTAAATTTATAGATCAATGTTTAATTAACTAATAGCATAAATATTGTATAGTATATTTTTTAACAATAATGTGAGACCTTGTGACTCCCGTTGGGTTCTGGTCTGTTAGAAACTAGATCAAACGGCTCTTTTAGCGTTACAGGTCGCAGACCCCTGGTCCAGACCTTTTCAAAAGTTTTCCTTCTGCTGCTCATCAACCTTGTTCTGGTTCTGGCTCAGTAACAAAGCTGTGTCCTCATCCCAGCTTGGAGCTCCAGCTGTGTCAGAAGTTACCGGTGCTGCTACAAAAAGCTTCATACCAACACAAAGACAGAATAGTTCTAACCTCTGCATGCTTCCAGCTGGCCTGTCAGAACTTTTCGGATCTCCGACACCCAGGTATTTTTTACCTCCATGGAGGGAGCCTGACAACACACAAACACACATACAGACTGTTTGTTAAGGAGATGGTTATATACATAACTACTCTTTGGAGCTCAAATTAAAAAGGGCATCTGAAAATAAAACTCAGCTAAATTTGTAAAAAGTAATACAGCTGATAGGAAAATGTAACATAACAAACTTCTATCAGGTAAACCACAGAGATATTATATAATATTATTTCATCTAAACAGAGAGAATGTGGTGAACAGTAGTGAGCGTGGTGTCTGAATTGATACTAAAAGATATATAGTTTTTAGTAGTTAGGAAGTGGGGAAGGAATTTGGACACAGCTAATGAGTCAGCTGGCAAAGCACGACACCCTAACAATCTCTATCACCACTAAACATGTTTAACCTTCTCAAGAGCTGCTGTTCACAAAAAACCTGACATCAAATAAAGATGCTTTCACAATAACAGCGTGATCATACCTGAATAATGTAAACTTCCTCTCTTCCGTTGTACCACACCTCAAACTTCTTGCTGTCCCCCTTCACATTCTCTGTGATCCCCACAGCGCTCATCTGGACGCAGCAGAAGGAGATGCTCAGACAGACTGACAGCAGACTTCCTGGTCCCTGAGTTACAGTGAAAGCTTTCTGGCTGGAGTGAGTCTGACCTTAAGCAAGTGTTTGAAGCTGTAGGACGGCGTCTTCTCGTAGCCCTCTGTGGCGTCCTCTCGCCTCTTACAGAACAGCAGCATCTTGTCGTACAGAAACAGGTGTCTCTGCATGGGCTTGAACCGGGCCAGGTCCTTCACCTGGAAGCAGCTCATCCGTCAGGTTCACATCAGTCAGTGTAAACTCAACCATGAAAAAAACCAGATTCATCAGTGACGACGTTTTACCTATTTATTTTTCTCCTTAAAGCACACTTAGACTATTTTTGATCAAACATTTTTGGAAAGCTGCTCAACATTTTAAGCCCCTGGTGGATAAATCAAGTTTAAAGGTGTTTTTTTGTTATTTAGAGCTGGAGGAAGGTCTCACACCTCATATGATTGTAACTCGGTAAGCTAAAATCCTCTCTTTGAGCTGATTTTGGCCTAGAGATCCCTGTGTAAATCTGATGTGGATTGTAGTACATCTTTGTGATAATTGAACAGCATTAAATGTGATTTCATTGATACATTTTTAAATGATCAATGTGATTCTAGAGAGTCTGAAGTGTAAAAATTCATAGTTTGAATTGTCACCAACATTTCTTGTTACTGTGCTTCTCTTTGTTAGCTCTGAGTCTTCCTGGAAGTGATTCTCAGAACAGGTAACGCATATAAACCATGTTTACTTTATCGTAAGTTTGAGAGTTTATTTATTTAAAACAAAGGACAAAAGAACAAAGATCAGGTGCAACAAGAAAAGACATATTATGCCAGGTTATAGCATTTCCACCTGTAGTCCTTTTGAAGTATATCGAGTACACATTTCTGTACCTTGCTGTGGACTTTCTTGTGGTCGGTCCACACGTTGAAGGAGCCCTGCATCAGCAGCTTCCCCAGCTCACTCAGGTTTCCCTGAAACCAACAACCCAATTTATCCCCAATTCTTAAAACCTGTGGCTCCTGGAGAAAAATATGTGCAAAAATGATTTCTAAATCCCCAAAACCAAATGCATTCAGACAGGCTAAATATTTAGTTCCAATGCTCACTGCTGCTGTTAGGAGACTTTCTTCTCACATTCCAGCGGCATTCTGGGGGTTTCTACCTTCTTAGTGACAACAAAACCCAATATCAGGCAAAACCATATTCCACATCAGTCGTGATTGCCTGAAAACCTCCTTCTTTCAGAATCAAGGTTATTTATCACAAATTAAACATATTTCTATCATAATTTTTTAATGAAAAGTAGAATAGAATAGAATAGAATAGAATAGAATAGAATAGAATAGAATAGAATAGAATAGAATAGAATAGAATAGAATAGAATAGATAGCGGTTATTGACATTATACATAGAATAATGTAATTCAGAACAATTCCCTTTAAACAATACAGACAATTACTTTGAATAAATAGCAGATAATAAATCTGCAAGGACAACAAATTTGCATTCAAGTACTCTGACTTAAAGTTAGCTTTTTTGCTATTTATTTATTTTTTTTCTTTTTTACAAATATTTTAAATTATGGCCAAAGTGTGATTATATAATCAAAGTTAATTGTTTTACAGAAAGAGGATACATGTAGTTTTTAAAATATTCAGCAACTTTCATTGAAAAGGGTGAACATTTAGAAATAATAAACAGTGACTGTGTTTCCAGGATAACCAAAAGCATTTTGTTGTATTTACTTTGACTTTTTCAGCTCACTATTTGAGTCAGAAAACAGGAAAATCCACAACGTTTGATGGGTTTGTTGCATGCTGCAATCATCCCAGTAAATAAAAGTTCATTCCAGTTTTCCGTCAACATTAACAGAAGTCTTAATTCAATGAAATTTTGCTTTGGTTCAAACCATACCTCCTAGTAGTGTCTGCCACTGACTTATGGAAGTTTTCCAAGCTGGAGGTTAAAGGTCAACCCTTTTTAGACCAGACAGTCATGAAGAATTGATGACTGATTTTCAGATGAGGACTGAACTGGAGACTATGTGCAACACATTTGGTGTTTCTGTATACTCACATCAAAACCAGTAATAGCGATCTGGTGCATGGAGTCGTTGACAGACTTGATAATGTCGATGACGGTGGCCAAAGCCTCCTCCAGCTCCACCATTCCCTCATCCTTACTGCACTTCAGCATCTCCTGTAGGGCAGGAGGAGGTTCCGTTCAAATGGACGGTCATTCTTAACCCTTTAACTACCCTAAATTAGTCAAAACAGCTAGACTGTAGCCAAAATTTTACCTAAACTTCAAAAGAGCCAAAAAAATCTTAGGAAATGCCAAAATAGTCCAAAAAGCTAGCAGAATGAACATTTTTAAAACTTTAAAACTGTAACTTTTTAAAATAATTATGAATAATAAAAAGGCAGGAATATTATTCCAGAATAAATCAACTTAAACCTTAAATAACTTTCAATATTTTACTCAAAATATATTTAGGTAAAATGAGCACAAGATAACATCGGGCCATTAATAACAATAAAATGGTATTATCTGGAGGGCCGGATCCGGCCCCCGGGCCTCGACTTTGACACGTTTTTTAATTTAATACAAATTTTTCCCAGTACAGCAGTTGTGTTTATTCAAAAAAACAAAGGTAAAAAGGCAATGTAACCTTATTTCCAAAGATACAAAACAGTTTTCCTTTAAGCAGTTTTTTCTTTTTTATTTATTTGACAAATGTTTAGGGAAAATAAGTCAAGCAGTCGGAATGTAATCAGAAATAATTCAAACAAAGAAATGATCAAACTCGTGTCATGAATCCTATTGTACAGTTTCATTGAAATTTGGGGCCCCATATGTGAAGAATTGTTGAAATTCTGAACCGAAAGCAAAAGCAACAACGTGTACAATGTGTGTGCACCTTTAGCATCAGCTGGTATTTGGTGATCCTCTGAACCGGCTTCAACAAGTAGGCATCCAGAGACAGTTTGTGGTCCAGTTTCTTCTGGCACTCCTGCTCCCACACAAACAGAAGGTTTATACAAACCCAACCATCCTAAATCTGCCGAAGCAGGATATGACACAATCATGCTCGCTGTGAAAACGACCTGCAGTCAAAGGTGAAGATCGTGCTCAGAAAGAGTTGATCACCTGAAAGAAGAGGCTGTCCCCGCACTGTCTCCACAAGACTTCAGAGAGAGGTTTGTTCTGGCAGTACTTCTCATACACCTGAAGCTCCTCCTTCTGGGACACAAACACAGGTCCAGATCCAACTGCTTTTAGCTGCAGTGTTGCTGTCCATCACATTGCACACCATTCAAGTGAGTGTCCTTTGACATGACATTTAACTCAGTATTTCAGTGCTGCAATGCATGGCTCTTTGCTGCTGCTGCATGGAGGAAATGATCGCATTAGAAGGAACAATGTGAGGAATGGTGGGCCTCAAAAATTCTTCCCCGCCATCTTGTTGGGAAAAAAACACCTGATTCAGATAGTCTGCAGTGGTCAGTATAATAATATGAAATCCTCAGACCAGACCGTCTGGCACCAACAATCATGCCACGTTCAAAGTCACATCAATCCTTCTCATTCTGATACTCGCTTTGAACTGCAGCAGGTCGTATTGACCATGACTACATGCATTGAGTTGCTGCCATGTGATTGGCTGATTAGAAGTTTGGGTAAAGAGTAACCAAACAGGTTATTTTCACTTCACTTACCCTGTTCAGAAAACAGCTTCCCACCAGCTCGGGTTTCTCCACACAGTTTTCCAGCTCCATCAGAAACGTCCTGCAGATGATGTCAACTCAGTCAGGAGAAACAGCACGACGTTTTGAAATCCTACATTAAAAGAAGCTCAACAGCTGGAATGTTCTTGTCATCCAGCAGCTGTGTCTGCTCATGTATGTCCTCTGTAAATAGATGCACATCATATTCAACATCACATCTCCTGATTGGCTCTTTTGTGGATTTTTCTGACATTTTACTTTTTTGACCAACCCTGCATCATACTCATTATTAATTCAGAACTGTATTGTTTTTACAGATGCACTAATCCTTCAATGATGATGTCCTGATAGTAAACTCACTAAAAGTGTTAACAAAATGAACAATTCAAAGAAGCATCAACTTAGAAAAAATGCACTAGCGCCTCCATTCAACTGTCAATCAAATATTTCTGACTTGTTTTCTTACTTAGACTGGGAATCGATAATGAAAAGTTAACCAATTAAACGCAAATCTGGAACGGCGGTTAATCGTTAATAATTTCAAGATTTGCGATTTTTTTTTTTTAGTTAGAGTATTTGCTAGCCAATTATTATCTGCAAATAATCATAATATGAAATCACACACAAAATTGTACATTTAGAACCTTTATTTTTAACCTTTTGAGACCTAAAGAGTCTAAAACTAACTTTTGTATATACTTAAATTTTCTGTATTTTCAATTTGAAAGACTATCTGCTGCTTGTTTGGTCTCAGTTTAACCAGCACAACCTCGTTTATGTGATGCTACATTTATTTCGTAATGTTTTCATTTTATATTGACACACTAGACATAAAATCAAGTAAAAACATAAAATTCAGTCTGGTAAAATGGGATTCATTTTGCTGTGGAAACCCCAAAAAAGTTTAACAAACTGTTTGTACAACATAGAATGAAAGTTTTAGGCATAATTTTATAAAAACAACAAGAATATAATTTGTCAACAAACCAATCAACATATTTTTGAATAAAATACAAAAATCCAGTCTAAAGTCACACCAGACAGCCAAAAAAATAAGAATTTTTCTCTTCTGTCTTATGACATTTTTCCTGGAATTGTTTTTTTTTTCCAGCTTTTTTTTCCCTCAAACATTTTCTTTGCTGTGTTTGTGAAAAATAATAAACATTTTTTTGGGAGAAGTTTGATCCAGCTGGATTTTATGAGCTGGAATCTGCTTAGGTGGGGGCGTGTCTGTCCATTCTGAACTGCTCACCTTCCGTAACGCCAGTGGGCGGAGCTTTCGCGGAGAACACAGAGTTTCCGCAGTTTTTAGACAACGCTGGTGCTTGCTTTTGTGGAAAATTCATGTTGGTTCCCATTCCAAAATAAAATAATAGTCAGTTTCCTTGTTGGATTTATAATAGCAGACAGCTCTGTTAGGCTCCGCCCCTCATAACAGGTGCACTGCTGCTGCATTAAAGCCGTCTGAATGACTTCCGTTCACCTCCTTATTTATTAAAATAAAAGACCATCTTTTGTCTAAAAACTACAAATAAATGCTGTATTTTCTCTTTAATTGAATAGAATCTCAATCACTGAATGTAAAAAATTGTTCAAGTTTATTTAGACGGAGTTTCATTTCTCTGATCTCACAGCTGCACAGCAGGACAACTGAGGGCGTTGATACATATTAACAAATAATTTCTATTCTATTAATCATGTGTTTTAACACAACAACATTCACAGCACACAACATTCACAAAAACACAATCAAATGAATGAAAAGCATTTCTCTTACTTGTTGTGAAACTCGTAGATCTCTGGGAGGTTCCCGAACAGCACGTCTCTTTTGTTCTCTAGTGATGGGGGGATGAGGTGGCTGAACTCGGAGTTATTCAGCTCAACATAGTAGCCCTGGGGAGGGAGGAGATTAGGATCTCAATCAGCTATGTGGAAAAAATCAAAACAGAGATATGACTTAAGCACTGTGAAAGCAGAAAATGTTCCAGAGGCTTGTTTGTTTGTTTGTTTGTTTGTTTGTGTTGGCTGAATCTGGCTATGGATCTAAAACCTCTTGGCTTTATTGTAATTACAATTGCTACTGAACACATACAGAGTGTTGTAATGTAGTGTTTCTGTTTAAGCTCTGAGATTTTATTCTCTTTTTTGATCTAAAAAATGTCATGTTTCTGTCTCACAGCTGGGGTCATATAATAATAATAATATTAATAATAATAGTAAACTTTATTTATAAAGCACTTAAATTGTCCATAAGACCCAAAGTGCTGACAGAATAAAAGCCTTTAAAAAATCTGACAAAAATAGATTAAAAGTGTATAAAAGAATGCTCATTTAGGAAAAGTTCAGGCTTTTCTTTTCAGTTTTTTACACATAAGTGGCAGTGTTGTTGGAAAGACAGTCTTCTTCTTGGTTCAAGCCAACTTATGTTCTGAAACTCTTTGGTTCTGTTCACATCGAACACAATTTGCACATCAGAACGTCGAGTTTCAATGTTAAGTCAATGTACAAACGCGATCAGAGGTCCTGCGTCACATTTTGAGCGCTGGAGGTCGCGGCTGGCAGCAGCGTGTTGAGAGTGTTGAGGCACAGTTTGGGCCAGAGTTCAAATATCTGAACTCTGGCAAAGATGACATCGAGCAATCAGGAACTCAGCTTTGGCCCGGGATGTGTGGATGATGCAATCAGCAGGTGAAGAACACAACCAACATGGAGGAGAATCTGATATTTCTCCTCCTGAACTTTATGATATTTGTATTATTTTTAAGGAAAAAATTATAATAAAGTTCCTCTAAATGTATTCTTATTTTTTCCTTCCTTGGATTATCGTAGGACAGAAAGTCGTCAAACGGGATCACAAAGAGACAGAAGTACCGCTGAAAGCAGCAGTCATTCAGATGCAGTAGAAGGTGAAGCTCACCAAACGGGAGAGTTTCTGAATGATCTCATCAACCCAGACATGGAGACACGATTACTGATGCTGTTGTAGAACTCTTCAGAATAAATAAACCAGATCTCTCAACATCATCTGTGTCTTCCAAGCATTGACTGGATATGAGATATACAGTCAATGCTTCCACCGTGAAGCTAAGAACATTAGATGGCAGCTCCTCCCAGACACATCTGGATGTTTTTGAAGTTTATAAACACATTTTTGGACAAACGTGAATTTGACGTGTGAATTGGATTAGCAGAAATAGTGCGGCATCTCCTAAAGCCTGCTGCTCTCCAACAGTAAGGAACTAAAAAGGTGTTGAGGGTGAAACATGCCATCAAGTACAGTCCAGGGTGTTTTACAGTCACACAACAACCTGGCCATGGAGACAAACGAACACAAACATGAACCTACTAACAAAAGGCTAAGAGACTAAATGTTTCTCAAAGTTTCATTGTGACTAACAGCTATGCATAATGACCACTCTAACTTTCTTTAAGTTTGCTTCAACTTGTACACTCTGCCTGAACAAAAGCCAGAGGAAATCATACATGAAGAGCTTGTACCTCCATGATGCTCTGCAGTTCCTCCACGTAGATCCTCTCTGTTTCTATTAACTCAGTCATGATGTGTCTGGAAGAAGGAAAACACCTTAATACTCAAAAACACAACCAAATGAAGGTGTGACTAGGATGTTACAGATATTGATAATAACTGGTATGATCTGACAGCATGTATGTTCAATGAACATATGTATGGATATATGAACATTGTTCATATATCCATATTTATTTGTTGGTTTTGATACATGAAATATGTATTTATCGTGGAGTTTGATTTATGCTGGTGAGGGAATTAAATGTTTTATTTTGTTTTCTTTTAGGCTTAAACTCCTCCCAAGAGAAGGAACGAAAGAGGCTGATGTGAGAGCAGCTCAGCTGTGATCAGAACCATGAAAGCAGGATAAAGAAAACCACATCAGCGTGTTTGTGAGCTGACCTGCGTCTGCTGGACAGACTCTCCTCAGACTCAGCGGGGACAACAACGTGTGTGGAGCCTCCCTGGCTCTCCTCGTGCATCACCTCAATCTGTGACGGAAACATGATCAATGAGCTTCATGTTCCTCATGACAAAATACTGACACAGAAACGTAAACCATGTCAAACCTTATTTTAAAATAAGATCAAAATGCGTCCCAGCAGGAGTGAAAGTTTAATTTATGAAAGGCTGATCTGTGGAGCTGCATGACTTTTCCACATGTGTTGATGTAAACTAGGGGTGTCCAAACTTTTTGCAAAGGGGGTCAGATTTGGTGGTTAAATGTTTGAGGGTCAACCAGCACATTGTTTGAACTATTTTAATAACATTGAATGCAAATGATCGTTTTAATTGACATGGCATGCCATGGCATTTACGTATTATTCACTCACATAAAAAAATAAACATCTAACATGTTTGAGTTCAAATTTATGTTCATTTTTCACACTACTTTTTTTATTTACAGCTGTATCTTAGCAATAAACTAGAGAGCTTCACAGAAGAGACACAGCAGTTTGTAGGAAATGCTTCATTGCATGTTAACGACTTTATGTAATAAATCTAAATTTGAACGAGGGCCGCATTTGGCCCACGGGCCGGACTTTGGACACTTTGGCCTGATGTAAACTATCAGGTCTGGATAAAGCTGAAGTATCGGCTCCTTCACGTGCAAACTGCGGTCATTATTTGAGCCAACAAACGTCTGATGAGTTCATCTGTAAAATCTTTGTTCAACACTTTGAGTTTGTTGGTTTGCTGGACTGATTGCTGAATTTTTATTTTTTAAAAAGTAACAGCATTCTTATTAGATATGTTTTTTGACTACAGACAGTTACCAAAGATCTGTGTGAGCTTAATGTTTTTGTTTTGTTAATCTTTTTATAGTGACCTGTTTTTGACAGACATGGTTTCTTTTTTTCTTTTGTTTTTTTTACACGAGTGCAGTGGAACACCTGCTATTTCTTTTGGGGCTTTTTCCTATGGAGAGAAAACAGACTCATCCCAATGTTTGTGTGTGTATTCTTGAGTTGTGCGTAACTTTGGATTTGTGTGAGCCTAATTCATGTTTTGTAACTCATATAATACATTCCGTGTATAAGTACCAAAATTATAAAATAAAAAAACACAATTTACACGAGCATAAATCAAAATTACAACAGCTTGAAACTGTAAGGAGGCATTTGGACCCATATGCAGGCAGGTGAGTTTAAAAGTGACCAAAACAGGCAAGGGCAAAAACAAAGACGAAGTAACAAGAAGGAATCAAAACAGGCAAAGGTCAAAAAAAGGCAAAAGATACAAAGAACAGCTCAGTGGTTGATAGGAGATGCTAGGCAATACTTTGAAGGAATGACGTCATAACGGGTTATATAAATATGGAGAGACTAATGAGGATAATGAGATACGCTGGGATGGAAGCAGCAGAGGAGGTCAGTATTCTGGAGAGAGCTTCCTCTGGTGGTTGGAAGGAGAACTGGAAGTCCGAGACCTGACAGAAACTAACTATGCGCACTAATCTTTAAAGAGCGGACTGGTCTGGTGTGTACCGCTCAGTGGGAACGAGTCATTACTGTACCTTGATTCCTGCCTTGTTCTTGCGAATGTTTTTCTTCTTGTTGGGATCAACGTCTGCTGCCTGTCTACCAGTGTTTGAGTTATCAGAGGCTCTTCGAGCGAAAGCTGAAACACAAAAAGAAAACATGAAAAATGTGTTGATGCTGAGAGTCGATGAAGAGGAGCTCAGAAGCTTCAAATGAAGAAGAGTCATTATAGAACAAAGTTCTGCAGACAGATTATGTAACACAGAAGTACATGTTCATTGAGAGTTACACTGTATCATCTTCAGAATAAATCAGCTGAAACTCAAGCCCAGCTCACATTGCTGACTCCCTGTATTCCTTGGGGGGTTTCTGACTGAAGGACGTTTGGGTGAGGAATCGGGCCTCGGAGCAACGGGCTGAATGGGTCTGGTCTGTTTGGCTGACAGTCTTTTAAGGCTGACATGGCGCTTCTCAAACATCTCTTGAACATCCTCCAGTCGCTTCAGCACCATCTGGACGCTGCCCTGCACACAAACACACCACCCACCGTGGGTTCTCCTCCTCCTGAACCTTCAGTGTGGAGCAGCCAAATGCATCATACCTTCAGGTCCTCGGACAGAACCACCTCGTACTGGTTGTGGAGGTTCTTCAGTTCTGTAAGCTGGTTCTTCTCTGCTGACTCCAAAAAGTTTTCAATGTCCGTCAGAGCTGACTCCGCCCCTTCCTGTGACTGACACTTGTCCACAGCTTGGGAGGCCAGAAGATAGATACCAGATTCACACCACTGGTTTACCTGAAGGTAAAAACAAACATTGACATGGATCTGTGAAGAACTTATTCCTCTCTCACAGACTACCTCTATAAAACTTCCATGCCGTTATTAATATGATGGTCACAGATGAAATTTACTTCATTAAATTATACATCAACTCCTGATAACTGGAGTGAAAAGGATCACCTCCTGCTTGAATCAGTCAAAAGACATCAGAAGTGGAGTGAGTTTGCGGGTGGCAACTGCTGATGTGATAACCTATTTTAACCCCTCAATACCTGAGATGTCGTCTGTGACACTTAAACACAAAATATTTAACTTACTGTAACTTTTTAACCATGAACACAATAATTCTAGTAGATTCTAAAGAGAAAAGCGGCTTGATGAGCCGCTTTTCTCTTTAGAATCTACTGGAATTATTGTGTTAACAATTAAAAAATTACAGAAACGAACTGTGGTTCACTGTAAGCAAACAAAATGACTTTAAAAACTGTTGTGGAATAAACCACAGTGTAGTGGAACCAGCAGTGTTTTCAACATGTTCCCCATTTAAATATAACGATTTCATTTCCACCTCACAAAACCTACCAAAGCTCTGACTATTCACTAGTGCTGCCACAAAAGATTGTTTTAACAGTCGACTAATCACCATTATTTTTTCTGATTAGTCGACTAATCAGGTCATGCCCTAGCTACATGCTAGCCAAAACAGCTAGCATGTAGCTGAAATATTAGCTAAACTCCAAATTAGCCTAAAAAAACCTCAATAAATACCAAAATAAATGCCAAAATAGTCCAAAAAGCTAGCAGAATGTCATTATAACTTTCAACTTTACTACTCCCTGACTCCATATAATATAGAGTAACGACTAATCGACTATTACATTTATAAACTAACGAGGTCAAATGTCAAATTCCAAGGGTTTCATTACATCTAAAGCTTGTATTTGTGGTCTGTCCTTATATGACACTCTTACCTTGTCGATGCCGATATGGATCTGCAGGGATTTGGACAAAACATCTCGCTTCTTCATGACTTCGTTGCTGAAGTCATCGCAGACCCGCCGCAGCTCCACACATTTGGGCCGGATGGAGTCCACCGCGTAGTGGTTACTCTGGATGAGCTGGTCGCCGTGCAGCGCGTGCAGCTGCGCTTTCTCCAGCGTGGGCTGTAAACAACAACAGCTGATCAGGATGACATCATTTAGGCAAACAAATGAACTCGGATACTAAAATGTATGATGTCTTCATTGTATTTAATGCTCTGCTGACCTTTCATTGTCCTTATTGCAGTCACTAACCTGTCTCTCTCTTTAGCTTCGTAACAGATGTTCCAGTGTTTTTGTGGTTCTATCCGTGTCTCTCTTTCCTGACTTGAGCTGTGTACTACTGATTTCTAACTTACTAGTAATCTAAACTAAAACTCTAGTTACAATTCTTTTCGTCTTTGTGGTGACCTTGTGAAGGTCAGTCCCAGAGGACAGCTTTTACTTAATGCTACATATTATCTAAAATCTGTTACATGTTGATTATGGGCTGCAGGGCTCAACACTATTACAGTAGAAATTTAATAGTCCAGATAATCACCAGCAGGGATGGTGAGATCTCAAAAAAGCAGGACAACATTTCACAAAGCCTGCCACGTGTAAGTGAGTTGACCTCAGTTCAGATAGATAGATGGACAAACTGAACGGATTGGAGACTCAGGTCGATGCTCTGTTTGTCCACATGCATCGCATCGAAGTCTCCCTCGGGAAGTTGGAAACCATCTTGGAGTGAGTTACGGCTCAATTTGACTGGATCAGTGAATATTCCACCATAAACCAGCACCTGGACATTCGACTGGCCTAAACAATCATCTCTGATCAGGAACTCCCGGGGCAAGGACACACTCCCTTGGACTGAACCAAAACAATCCGCTGAAGGTGCGATAAGCAGAGCGCGTTGTCATGGAAACCTACATTCCTCCCCTCTTCATGACTGGAGTGTGAATGTGTGTGTTAACTGACCGATGCTTTATCCTCCAGCGCTTTCAGCTCCTTCAGAAGAAGCTCCACTCTGGCTGCACAGTCAGCAGTGTCTGCTAGTGTGTTTAAAGTGTCCATCAAACCGTCGAGAGTCACTTTGACCTGAAACAAAGGTTGAAGAAGAAGAAACGTCAGTATTTTTTCAAAAAGGTTTAGCTTGATTTGAAACTTTTTACTGTGTTAACATTACAAACTAAAAGGCCCAGGAACAATCCTGCTGTTGGCCAACACTCTTTATCCCGTCATTATCTGGACCACACCAGCAAAAAAATACCCTTAATTCAAGATCAAAACCATTGCTGAGCCCTAAAAAATAATCATCTGACTTATTGTTAATTTGATTATTTCATACTGTAATAAACGTTACAATAAACGTTTTATTCTCTTTTCTTTCCAGAGTATGTCACACAACAATATTCAGCATCACAGCAGAGATTCTTTTTGAAGTACTGCAGTTTGACGTCTCTGCAGAGAACTATTATTCCAGAGGCAGTCACTCATACTCTACCTCTCTGAAGTCCTTCTCAAAGTGGCGCAGCTGCAGGCACTGCTCCAGCTTGAGGTGATGTTTACTCCAGAACTGCTCGAAGGCGTTGTCGGTCTCATCCAACTGTGCCATCAGCCTAGAACGCACAGCAGCATCTTCAGCATCACATCATGTTCACGGTGCAGACTGTGTCAGAGGGTTGAAGTACGCCACCTTTCCACTGTGGTTTGGTTCTCCATCTCATCTGGGTTGAGTTCATGGTTCTCTGACTTGGCAGCTTGCTCCTTTATACAACCAGACAGGGTGGAGCCCTGTCGAAGGGCCAGCTTCAGCTCATCCTGATGCCAACACACAACATGGTTCCTTCAGATCAGAGGTACATTTCTGATCAAACAGGCTGGACATTTGGAATGTTTTAATCAATATTTTTGGAGTTCATGTCTACTGACAGCAGTCCCTGTAGAATCCTGGAGGAATGATTTACCTTTTCTATTTATGTATTTTAATCACATACAATTGGGCTGAACTACATTTTTATGGAATTAGGGGTCTATCATTCTATTGGCTTGAAAGCTAATTAACAAATCGCCAGCAGTTTGTACAAATTAACAAGAAAAAAATCAGATTTTCAAAATGTTTTTAATGGGGTCCCTCAAGGATCTCTTCAAGACCCCTTTGCTTTTTATTTTGTTTATTAATTACATCTGCAATGTTTTTAAAAACATCAAATTTTGTTGTTTAGAGATGATAATTCTATTTATTGCTCTGGAACAGACCTAGCTGAATTAATAGCAATTACAAAACTAGAATTGGATAAGACAAAAAAAATAGTTTTATGATAACAAATTATCAATAAATTAAGAAAAAACTAAATGTATGGAAATAACATGTTTATTATTATTTAAAAAGTAAGATTGGCAAAAACATCAGAATTTTATATAAAGTAAAGATAATAGTTAATGCTTAATAGTGACTCCTTGCGTATGTAACGCTGCTCTTTTCTTCTTCCTTATTTGAATTACTGTATGGTGAAAAGCTTACTCATACCAAGGCATTGTTTCTGTTACAGAAAAGAGCAGGAAGAATTATCCAATAAAAAGGCTGCAAAAAGAACCAATCATTTGTTTGCAAAATCTCATCTGCTTAAACTTGGTTGATTTAAAGATTTTTTTTGTTAAAAATTACAGTAAATCAAAGAACATAAACCCTGGAGCTCCGGTGTTAAGGGTTAACCAACAGAGTTTCATCGACTGTCTGCTTTACTTTGAGGTGGTTGTGTCTGTCAGTGTGAGCAGCCAGCAGGTCTTTGGTGCTCTGAACGTCTTTGGGAAGATCCGTCTCAGCCAGCTCATTACCAAACCGCTGCAGCATCTGGGCAGTGGATTTCACCGTCATGGCAAAGTTTTCTATAGCCTGCGAAAAAAAAAAAAAAAAAAAAACAGATAACACATGGGTCCGTTGCAGAACAAACTCATCTGTCTTACATCCTAGTTTCAGGTCAGTAGCTGTAAATACAAGCCTCATGAATTCAATTGGCAGTTTTAGTGACTTAGACGCAGCTTCCTCTGTAAGTTGTGTTTTTATGAGCAGTAATAAGCATCGATTATGCTATTGCGTTGAGCCCACACTGAGTCCCTTTGCACTGAGCCATCCCTCATGTTTGCATTACCTTGTGGGAGTCATTCCAGCATGTTAACGTTCAGTATGTTAAGAACTTTAATGCTACTGAGGTTTTTAAGGCTAATTTTCTTTAGCTAATTTTGAGTTAAGCTAATATTTTAGCCATTTTCTAACTTTTTTTTTTGGCTAATTTGGCATCTACTGAGGTTTTTTGGGGCTAATTCTAAGTAAACTTAGTATTTTAGCAACATACAAGCCTTTTGGCTAATTTGGCGTCTACTTATGTCTTTGGGGCTGGGCGGCTGGGTGGCTCAGTGGGCTAGGTGAAGGGCTGGCACCACCCAGGAGCCCTGGGTTCAATCCCAGGGTTGTCCACTGATCCCCACCCAGATTGGGTCCTTAAGCAAGACCTAACTGGGTCCCTGTGCCCCTCAAGTACAGGGTTGTGTCAGGAAGGGCATCCGGCGTAAAAACTCTGCCAAATCACTGATGTGAAACAGTGGGTGCTGTTACACTGTGGCCGAAAGTGAACTACTACTTATGTCTTTGGGGCTAATTCTGAGTTAAACTAGTATGTTAGCAACATGTTAGCTTTTTATGGCTAATTTGTCAACATGCCCGCACCATCTTTACCTACAATTTTTTTAGAATTTATGGGACTTGTAACATGATAAAAAACACATTTTATTTGGGAGATGATTACACTTTTAGCTTTCCAAAGGATAAAGTTATGCTGCAATCTGAATGAAGGATGGAGAACAACATTGTTTTTATTGTTTGTTCCTCTACAGCAGGGGTATTCAAATCCAGGCCTCGAGGGCCGGTGTCCTACATGTTTTCCAACCAACCTTCCATTGAAGCTCCTTATTGGCTGCTAATTTCCAGGATCAGGTATGTTAAGCCAATAAGGAGCTTCAATGGAAGGTTGGTTGGGAAACATGTAGGACACCGGCCCTCGAGGCCTGGAGTTGAATACCCCTGCTCTACAGCAGGGGTGCCCAAACTTTCACTCAAAAGGCCAAAATCTACATAGGATCACAGTCCACGGGCCAAATACAATATTTTTTTTGCAGGTAACAGAAGAAAATAAAGAATATGGTTTAATACATTTATTGTGATTCTGTATTCATTAAGATAACACACATTTGTGAGAATAAAAAGTGAGTAACATTTGTCATTGAAACCTTAAACAGCACCCACTGTTTCACATCATTGATTTGGCAGAGTTTTTACACCGGATGCCCTTCCTGACACAACCCTGTACTTGAGGGGCACAGGGACCCAGTTAGGCAGTACATTTTAAATTGAAAAACAAGAGCAAACTAAACAGACTTTCTTCCAATGAAAACATCAAACTGGGATCCTAATGAGAAACGTGGAGCTGCTCTTGGACTTTATCCGTGTGTCGTTGTCGCTCCAGCTAGCTGAAAAAGCCGCTAAAAGCATCTGAAGTGACCGTGAAGCCTCTTGGGAATTTCTGACACAAATAGGCCCAGGCCCGACTCCCTTTGGGGTTGTTTCACCCATAGCTGCAGGCAAAGAAAGTGCCAACAGCACCACCCAGAGGCTGAAAGTATATTACAGGCGTAGAGTTTTGGAACCAATGGGAAATGGATAAGGGGTTTTAGCTAAACATGCTGCGTCTTCCGCAGCCACGACTTGGTGGGCCAAAAGATAAGCTTTGGCGGCCCAAATTTCCCCATGGGCCCCATCTTGGGCACCCATGCTCTGTTTACGTCTGTTCAGTTTCAAAGTCAAATCAGGGAGTTGTGTCCCACAACTTTTTCTTTTCTTTCAGTCTCATATATTTGCAGACCATCTGATGCCGAGTCGGCAGCCAAACAGCTGCAGTGATGTAAGAGGACAATCATTTGGGACAAAACCAATGTACTTCCTTCAGAAACTGACAGGGTTAGAATCATAAAACTGTCCTCCGTCTCTGCTAAAGATGCCTCCACAACTTGATGTTCAGGATTGTTTTGTGCCATGTAGCTCAGGATGTTAGCTTACAGTTCGATGATGGATCCACTGACTGTGGTTATAATCCAGGCTTCCTCCAAGCTCCCGCGTCAGCTGGCTTCTGTCCACGTAACCATGAAGGTCTGACAGTGAGTTCAGCATCACGATCTGAAAACACAAGTAGAACTGTCAGCCTGTTTACTGCAGTCACAGTCCGTCAATCTTTGATACAGCTTTAGTTTAACTGATGTTCCATTTTAAATATGAATAAAATCAGTTCTACCCACTGTGGAGTCAACTGGAACCCCATTGGCAGACTAGGACAAAATGTCTGAGACCCAAACTTTTTTATTAAAATGTTGAAGTTCCTTTAAAATGATAGAGCAGGAAACCAGCTGACCACCAGTGGTCACATGCAAGTCCAGGGGGAATACACACAACCTGCGTGGGTTCAAGATTCACTGTTAAAAAAATATTGTCGGAACGTTTTGGCGTTCTAAAGCCAGGTTCATGCTGATTGTGGAAGAGCTGCAAAGTGGAGTACTCGCGGAATCTGCTTCACCTTCAGTTCACACCAGGTGTTTATTTTTCCGGGACGGTCGACAGGCATTTCTGGTCAGCTGTGGTAATTTACAGCTTCTACAATTAATTTGACATCGTCCATCTTGAATTGTCACCAACTGCTCTCTGTCTCTCTTTCATTAATTGTATTTTTAAACATCCAAAACCACACTCCATTCCATAGTCGGCCCACTGCATTTATCTGTGTTTTCTCAGTCTGTGACTCCTCCGGTTCGTCACTAAAACTCCGACAACTCTAGATGCTTGTATAAAACTTTAGCATCTAAAGGTGCTACAGGAATTTCTCAGGAGGGGAGAGCAGTTGAAAAGCACGCCAGCCCGTCCACTATGTGCACACACACACTCACAGCGAGCCTGCATGGAGAAATGGCATCAGCTGACTCAGAAGCGGCTCGAAAATATCCTGATAATCGCGGGAGACAATTATCATCCAGAGCAGATGTTTATTATGAATGAAACTGGAAAATTCTGGAAAAAGATTCCCTCTCAAACTTAAGCATGGACAGAGTGACAGTCCTCATGAAAAGTTCACAGTCTATTGTCCTGGATAAAAAAAACTTCATGTTGAGCAATACTATATTTTCTTTATTTAAATATTTACAAAGCATGATCTACAGAAGTCTTTTTGATGATATTGATCGGTAGCAGACATTTTTGGCCGCGGGGGATGGGGTGAGATGGAGACGGGGATTCTCCATATTGACAGATTCCGCGGATTTACAGAGGTCCCCGGTTCCCTAACCTCCGCGAATAAAGTGGAATACTGTATTTTCATCTCTACAGTCGGTTTAGATACAAAAACATGATTACATGTGTCAATAGCAGTATTTCATTGTGAAAATTGGCTATATTTTGAAAATTGACCAGATTTTCTTGTTTGTCTTGGCGTAACTTCCTGTCAGGATTGACGCGGATTGCTTGCGGCTTGAACAAAGGGTAGACCAGACGCCGAAACAATCGCTGCGGAGGACAGCTGTGCTTCGGCACTGGTGTGGACTATACCATAGGTTGACAAGGGTGCTGAATGGAAGCGGCCTCCATCCTCCTTCTGCGTGCGGTGTGAACCACATGTAAGCATCTTTTAAAACTTTGCCTAAATAATTTCCTCACATTGTTCGGTTGATAAGTTTTGAATCTCTTATTTTTAACGATGAGGGACAAAGTGATACCTTCATTTTGAAGTCATCCTTGTGCATCTTTATCCCAATATCCGTTACAGTCCTGTGGAAGAACCTGGACGGCCTAAGCACCAACACCAGCTGAAGATGTCCCGGGAAAGCCCCCTGAACAGAAGACAAACCAGCATTTCAAATGATGTCGCCAGCAGAAATGAGCTTGAATGAGTTTGTTTAACCCTTTAACAACTGAGGCGTCTTCAGTGACGCTAAAACACAAAATCTTTAACACACTGTAACCTTTCAGCCGTTAACATGATCATTCCAGTAGAATCTGAAGAACAGCTGCTCGATGATTATAGTAAATCAAAGAACATCAACACTGGAGCTCCAGTGTTAAAGGGTTAAGCTAAACAATGACATAAGGGTAACACAGTGAAAAAAACTGAGCAGCTGTCAGAACCAAGCAAACTCAGTGCACTGATGTAACAGGTGGCAAAGAAGTTAAAATCAGGCAGAGAAGGAAAAAACTGTGTCTAGAAAGGCAAGAACGAACAGAAATAAAACTGGAATTCAAAAAACAGTTTATAGGTTTTAAAGGGTCCATAACATGATTTTCTTCAACCTTTCAGAGTAAACTAAATCCATATATATGATCATATATTACCTCTGGAACAGTGAAAAACGAATATTTCATTACATACGAGTCATTTTTGTGGAACGTTTTAATACACAGAAGCAAAATGACTCGATCTCTGAGGCTCCGCCTTTCACTCCTTGTCGGCCCCGCCCATTTCACAATGTCATCCTTGAGCCTGCTTCCCCGAGCCTCCTTAGCGTGACCAAACTTTGTAAACAAAACCACGTGACTAAAGATCTCTTCAGTCATTGGCCAGCAGTTATGGGGGCGGGTCAAAACAGAAGAGAAAGATGGATTCACTGCGGTCTGAAAATGCTTGCCAGGATGTTCACTTATTCAAATTCTGTATTTTTCTGATGTATTTTGATCGTCTGTATGAAGACCAGGTTCAACAGTTTTTACTGCAGCTTTGGTACTGTGGAGGAATCCTGCATGATGGTTACTGGAGACGCTACAGCTACACATGCTAACAAGTGTTTGTGACGTGTAGATTGTCGGTAGAATCAATGTGAATCACGTTAAAAGTTGTTTTATTGAGCATGAATTCATCCGACCACATTTGAATGAGTTTCCGTGTCTCATCGTTGTGGTGTAATTTCATTGTTTTTAAGAGAATTCTGTTGAAACTACAATAGAGCTTTAAGATGACGTCACGGCAGCAGCCCGCACGTGTCGCATAATAAGACACAGAAAAGAGAGTTATACGTTTTTCAGTGTTAAAATAAACGTTGTAACAAGTAAACAGTCATAACAATTATTTCCTTTCAGCTAACATGACAATCAAATGCTCTACATTTGTCACCGATTGTCTCATTTCTAACATGTTTACATCACATGACTATCGGGTACGGTGGCCATTTTGGTTCAGTTGTTCCTCTTGGTTCGTTTCGTATTCAGACTGAGGAATCTCAGAGTGAACAGAAGTTCAGTCTGATTGAAAACGAACCGAGACCACCTTGAAAGATGGGTCAGATTGCTGTTCCTACTCCTGTGGTGCCAAGGTAGTTATCCTCTGTCATGATACAGATTCTGGCAGGAGATAACTGCCTCGGCACCACAGCTCTGCTGAGAAAGTGGGTGTGTTTTCGTTGTAGTCTGGGGGCGGAGCTTGCAGCACAGATTTTTCCTGGAGGGAGCTGTTTGCATCGTGCTGACATCAGCATGATACCACCCGCTCGTTTTGTGGGTATGGGAGGGGCTGCTGCAGACAGCGCAGGTTTTTAGAGGATAACTCAGAAATGGATGAACGGATTAAAACACCGCTTTGGGGTTGTGAATAGTGAGGAATGAACAGTATAATACACTATAATACAAAAAGTAGAATTTTCGTGGTATGGCCTCTTTAATGAAAAAATACATTTTTGTCTTCTCAGATTTGTGTAACAGATTTAGGTCTGCTCAGTCATAATGGCTCTAATGGATGTTGTGTGCTGTGTCCCTGTTGTGTGAGTGCTACGTGCGCGTTTATCATTTCAGTGTCAGAATGTGAATGTTTCCCGCCCTGACGTACGCCGGCGCAGTGACAGGTGATGGACACTAAGCAGAGGACTTACAGCGATCCTGGACAAACATCCCCTGACGGAGCTCCATTTGTCCTTCCGCCGGTCCATGATGATGATGAAGCCAATGCTGGCAGCATCCAGGCTGGAGGCGGGAAAACAGGGGGGGGTCAGACAAAGACGTCTCCACATACTCAGAGGGTGATGCTAACACATTGTTGGTTTTCTTCTCAGCAGTTGGTGAACATTTTTTGTGGTGTCTGCTTAGATTCTCGTTCATTCAGGAGGATTCCAATAAAAAAAAGCAATGAAAAAAAGTTAAATCCTTAATGATGGAAGAGTTTCACCTCTTCTCTAATAGGTTTTCTCAGTCCTCTTGAAGAAAAGGTGAAATATTTTCAATAATTAAAGATAATCTAAGTTTTTGTTTTTACATTGTTTTGTTTTTGTTGTTGTAAATGTCAACCTTTATCTTCCATGATGTTCATTGGAGAAGAGTGACATAAAAATATGATGGGTGAGACCACTCTGGAGGGGTTGCTGTTACAACTCCGGAAACATCCTCAGATGTGGAAAACTTTACATGAATGCACCTATCGTATGTACATTAGAGGAATCTGATCATGTGGGGATGATGGACAGGTCTGGGACGTGACTGTTGGTGCAGGTGTGATTCAGGTGAGGTGGATGTACCTGGGGATGCTGGTCAAGTACGTAACGACGTTGAGAAAATCCTCCTCAGGAACGTCACTGAAGCCTGAGTACTCAGGAAAAATAATAATGGGTGCTCCATCCTTTCCTCGCCCGCCTGCACACAAACACAAATCATCTAATATTTCCACGCGTCTGCCATCTTAACCCTAGAACACTTTTACTATGAAGTTACACCATCACTTTTGCTGGGTAATTTTTACCTGATATATTATCTAATAAAAAGTATTTGTCATAAAAAGTAAATCAAACTATAGCAACACATGGTAATTTGGAGTAGTTTTCTCTTAGTTGGCAAGCTTTAAATGGACTACAACACGCACGGTTTCTACACAATAAAACTCTGCTTTTTACACCCGTCTTGGGACAACTTCAGACTATGATAGTTCAGACTAAACAGACATTTTCTGATCGTAATTATTACAGTTCTCAGAGTCAGTGAACGCACCGGAACTGAAGATACCAAAAAAATTTAGAAGTTTTGTAACTGAAACTTTCAGATTTGTAAACAAAAAATAGAGTTGAAAGTGAAAAAAAGAGATTTGAAACTGAAAAATAAGTTCTGAAATAAAAAATTTGAGTTTTGAAACCTAAAAAAATTTGTGGTTTATTGATGTTAATTTATCATGTGATTGATTTTCAAAGTATGAGGGGGATCCTTTGACTCAAAAGGGACTTTTAAATCTTCCACTGTACAAATAGCTTCTACCTTAAATGTCCCACCTGTCGGCGTGCTTCAGGTAATGTTTAGTATTTTTCTATGAGTCCAGATACGAATCATTTAGCCATGTGACCAAGTCATGTGTTCTATAAACAGGTGAACACTCTTCTCATTTGGATGTTTTCTTCAAAGAATACAAATGGACAGTTTTTTTTTTTTCTTTTGTAAATTGTACAAATGTTGAGAGGAGTAGGTATTTAGCATGAGAAAAACGTACCTGACAGCAGGGCGAACTGCCGATGAAGCTGCTCGATGATATCCACTGCCAGCAGGGGCCTGATGTCCTGCTGCATGATCTCATCTGCAGGAGGACATACGACACGTGCACAGATGAAGGAAACGTGAAGGATGGATGAAATAATAGTCAGTCTGCTCAAGATTTTCAAAGGTTAGTTACAAATAGTAGATAGCATTGCAAGGTCAGAGATTAAACTTGTTGGGTGATTTTGTACATTTCTTTTCTCCAGGGATTGTGCAAATGGATATCTGCAGGTGTTTCTAAAGAGAAAATAAAAACAAAAATCCTCATACTTTGAATATTGGCTAAGGTAAATCCAGCCTTCATCTGTTAATTAAGCCTCTGCCTCGTCTCCTCTTAAAGTCCCAATCCAGCCTTATTTTTTCCATTATAAAATTGTTGCCCGTGGTCTTTTAATTATGATTATCAAGTTTTCATCCAGAATCAAAAACCCTTTGTTGATCTTTAAGGCATATTTTTATGCACAATGGCAGTAGCTTATCAGAAATACAATTCTGGGTTGTGGGCGGGACTGTTGACACAGAGCAACCCCGCCCCCCTCCCTGTTGCTGAGAGCTCTGTTTGCAGGAGTGTTGAACGATCATTAGTCTGAGCTTTTTCTAGCATCCACTTTTCTAATCCAACTCAATTTGAATTAGAAAATGATCAGAATTGCAGTTTTAGTCATAAATTATTTTATATAGGTCCTTTATTATGAGAAAAATTCTACAGGAACATATTAAAAACACAAAAAAGACAGTTTTCATTGGAGCAGGTCTTTATTTTATTTTTCCTCCTGGGTTTTATGTGCCGTATGGCAGGGGAGTCAAACTCAATCGCACAAGGGACCAAAATCCAAATCACACCTTAGGTCTCGAGCCGAACAGCATAAACATTTATTGAACACTCTAAAACTAAACTAAAACTGTAACTTTTTAACATAATTATGAACTAGATATATAGCATTACCTGTGATAATGCTAGTGTGAATGTTGTAATCTGAATTTGACTGATGAAGATGATAGTACTGATAGCTGAAGATGCTGAAACTGCCGGTCTCCTGGGCCCGGCGGTCTCCTCCCCACGTCGGGAGTGGGATCCCCGAGATTTAGCAGGGG